>NW_021187013.1:0-556 GCF_002162155.2 Triticum dicoccoides
CCAGGTGCTTCTATGTTGATGGGCCTTTTATGGGCTTTCATAGAGACCGCGAAAAATAATTGGGTCAAAATAAATAAACATTATGGGAATTGAACACAGGACCTCCTGTCTAGATCTTCGATGTAACTAATTAAGCGAATGAGCAAACTAAAGGAAGGATTGCGTCCTTTTCTTGGTTTGGTTTAGTCCTTTTCGTTCGGTCAATCTGGGCCAGGTACTTCTATGTTGATTTCTATATTGAAAGGAAGGATCCATAGGCTTCAATGTGTTGGGGCTACTAAATTAAAAAAGGAATTATCCTACTATTAAAGGGAATATGTATTCTTGGTTTGGTTTAGTCCTTTTCGTTTGGTCAATCTGGGCCTGGTACTTCTATGTTGATGGGCCTTTTATGGGCTTTCAAAGAGACCGCGAAAAATAATTGGGTCAAAATAAATCAACATTGTGGGAATTGAACACAAGACCTCCTGTCTAGATCTTCGATGTAACTAATTACGCGAATGAGCAAACTAAAGGAAGGATTGCGTCCTTTTCTTGGTTTGCTTTAGTCCTTTTC
>NW_021187014.1:0-1424 GCF_002162155.2 Triticum dicoccoides
TTCAATATCTTATCAAGGTATGTGCTTTGTGAAAGACCTATGAGGCGTCTCGATCTATCTCTATAGATTTTGATGCCTAATATATAAGCAGCTTCTCCAAGGTCCTTCATTGAAAAACTTTTATTCAAGTAGGCCTTGATGCTGTCCAAGAGTTCTATATCATTTCCCATCAGAAGTATGTCATCTACATATAATATGAGAAATGCTACAGAGCTCCCACTCACTTTCTTGTAAACGCAGGCTTCTCCATAAGTCTGTGTAAACCCAAACGCTTTGATCATCTCATCAAAGCGAATGTTCCAACTCCGAGATGCTTGCACCAGCCCATAAATCGAGCGTTGGAGCTTGCACACTTTGTCAGCATTCTTAGGATCGACAAAACCTTCCGGCTGTATCATATACAATTCTTCCTTAAGGAAACCATTAAGGAATGCTGTTTTGACGTCCATTTGCCATATTTCGTAATCATAGAATGCAGCAATTGCTAACATGATTCGGACGGACTTCAGCTTCGCTACCGGTGAGAAAGTCTCATCGTAGTCAACCCCTTGAACTTGTCGATAACCCTTAGCGACAAGCCGAGCTTTATAGATGGTCACATTACCATCCGCGTCTGTCTTCTTCTTAAAGATCCATTTATTTTCTATGGCTCGCCGCTCAACGGGCAAGTCAGTCAAAGTCCATACTTTGTTTTCATACATGGATCCTATCTCGGATTTCATGGCTTCTAGCCATTTGTCGGAATCCGGTCCCGCCATCGCTTCTTCATAGTTCGAAGGTTCACCGTTGTCTAACAGCATGATTTCCAAGACAGGGTTGCCGTACCACTCTGGTGCGGAACGTGTCCTTGTGGACCTTCGAATTTCAGTAGGAGCTTGATCAGAAGTATCTTGATCATTATCATTAACTTCCTCTCTAGTCGGTGCTGGCACCTCAGGAACATTTTCTTGAGTTGCGCCATTCTCCGGTTCAAGAGGTAATACTTCATCAAGCTCTACTTTCCTCCCACTTACTTCTTTCGAGAGAAACTCTTTCTCCAGAAAGGACCCATTCTTGGCAACAAAGATCTTGCCTTCGGATCTGAGGTAGAAGGTGTACCCAATAGTTTCTTTTGGGTATCCTATGAAGACGCATTTTTCCGACTTGGGTTCGAGCTTTTCAGGTTGAAGTTTCTTGACATAAGCATCGCATCCCCAAACTTTTAGAAACGACAGCTTAGGTTTCTTCCCAAACCATAATTCATACGGTGTCGTCTCAACGGATTTCGACGGAGCCCTATTTAAAGTGAATGCGGCAGTCTCTAAAGCATAGCCCCAAAAAGAAAGCGGTAAATCGGTAAGAGACATCATAGATCGCACCATATCTAACAGAGTGCGATTACGACGTTCGGACACACCATTACGCTGAGGTGTTCCAGGCGGCGT
>NW_021187015.1:0-1018 GCF_002162155.2 Triticum dicoccoides
GTGAGTAATAGTATACAAAAAAGGCAAGAATCGGACAAAAATGTAAGTGTTGATGACCGAAACGTAAACGCACCCCGCGGTTAGTTAATTGTTGAAATCACTTCGATACCCCAAAACAGTGCATAATACTCCACGAAACGGGCCAGAATCGGCCAAAACTGCGAGTGTTGATGAGCGACACATAAATGCACCCCGGTGTTCGTCAATCATGGAAATCACGCCGAGACCCAAAAACAGAGTAATAGTCCAAGAAACGGGCCAGAATTGGCCAAAACTATGAGTGTTGATGACCGACACGTAAATGCACCCCGTGGTTCGTTAATCGTGGAAATCACTCCGGGGGCCCAAAAAAGTGAGTAATAGTCCATGATACGGGCCAGAATCAGCCAAAACTATGAGTATTGATGACCGACAGGTAAGCGCGCCTTGGGGTTCAACAACTATGGAAATCACTTCGGGACCTAAAAACGGTGAGTAATACTCCACAAAACACGTTAGAATTGGCCAAAAATTGTGAGTGTTGCTGACCGACACGTAAACACAACCCGGGGTCATTTCGGGACCCCATAACTAAGTAATAGTCCAAGAAACGGGCCAGAATCGGCCCAAACTGCGATTGTTGATGACTTACACTTAAGCGCACCTTGGGGTTCAACAACCATGGAAATCGCTTTGGGGCCCCAAAACGGTGAGTAACAGTCCACGAAACGGGTCTGAATCGACAAAAACCGCGAGTGTTGATAACCAACCCGTAAGCGCACCCAAGGGTTCCTTAATCGTGGAAATCACTCCGGGGCCCCAAAAAGTGAGCAATAGTCCACGAAACGGGCCAGAATCGGCCAAAACTGTGAGTGTTGATGACCGACACGTAAACGCACGCCGGGGTTCGTTAATCGTGGAAATCACTCCGGGACCCCAAAACAGTGAGTAATAGTATACAAAAAAGGCAAGAATCGGACAAAAATGTAAGTGTTGATGACCGAAACGTAAACGCACCCCGCGGTTAGTTAATTGTTGA
>NW_021187016.1:0-910 GCF_002162155.2 Triticum dicoccoides
CAATACATATTTTCTGAGAAAGAACCACCTACACTTGTGTTGAGGTCAAGATATTCCATTCCAACAACATAAATCTTGATCTCTAGCCTTCCCCAAGTTGTTTTCCACTCAAATCTTCTTTCTACCAAATCCAATCCTTTGAGAGAGAGTTGAGTGTTGGGGAGACTATCATTTGAAGCACAAGAGCAAGGATTTCATCATCAACACACCATTTGTTACTTCTTGGAGAGTGGTGTCTCCTAGATTGGCTAGGTGTCACTTGGGAGCCTCCGACAAGATTGTGGAGTTCAACCAAGGAGTTTGTAAGGGCAATGAGATCGCCTACTTCATGAAGATCTACCCTAGTGAGGCAAGTCCTTCGTGGGCGACGGTCATGGTGGGATAGACAAGGTTGCTTCTTCGTGGACCCTTCGTGGGTGGAGCCCTCCGTAGAGTCGCGCAACCGTTACCCTTCGTGGGTTGAAGTCTCCATCAACGTTGATGTACGATAGCACCACCTATCGGAACCACGGATAAAAAATATCCGTGTCAACATTGTGTTTGCTCCCTAAATCTCCTCCATTTACCTTCATATGCAATTGTTTTACATTTCGCTGCTATACTCTTAGAATTGCATGTGTAGGTTGATTGCTTGACTTGTGCTAAGTTGCTAAAATCTGCTAAGAACTAAAATTGGGAAAAGGCTAGATTTTGATTTGGTCAAGTAGTCTAATCACCCCCCCCCCCTCTAGACATACTTCCGATCCTACACAGAGCCACTAGCATGAGCGGAAAAAAGGAAGAAGATGATGGTGGAGAGGACGATGCACTAGTAGAAAAAGGGTCAAACGTGAAGCACATTAGTGCCGGTTTGAATTTGAGCCGGCACTAATGGTACCATTAGTGCCGGTTCGAACGGCTATGCATTAAT
>NW_021187017.1:0-1638 GCF_002162155.2 Triticum dicoccoides
TAGCTGAAGATGACAAGGTCACCTATGCCGCATACCACCTGGAAGGTCCTGCTAGTCTTTGGTGGCAGAACTATGAGGCTTTGCTTCCAGCTGGCCAGATTCCTACCTGGAAGGATTTCACTGAGGCTTTTCGCGAGCATCACATTCCCCAGGCCCTCATCGATCGCAAGAGAGAAGAGTTCTGTAGTCTCACCCAGAATAAGATGGCTGTTGATGCTTACAGCAGAGAGTTCGAGAACCTCGCCCGTTATGCCACAGAAGAAGTGTCCACGGACGCCAAGAAGCAGGCTAGGTTCCGAAAGGGTCTCAACCCCAAGTTGCGCCGTGATCTCCACCTGCATCATTGTGATACATTCCAAGCCCTTGTGAACAAGGCCATCAATGCAGAGACAGCTCAGCTCACTTACGAGGAGTCTCGTAAGCACACCCGTAATTTGGGATCTTCCTCTGGCTCTAGTTCCCAGAAGCGCCGGATTTGGGTTCCAAACTCTGCTCTTCCTTCCGGATATACACCGAGGCCATCCTATGTGGTGCCTTCCCCAGCTCAGTCGTATGTTCCACCCTTGCCTACTGGTAGACCGCTTGTCAGTGCGGGTCCACGTCCAACCTCAGGGACTTGCTTCACATGCGGGAAGCCAGGACACTATGCACGTGATTGCTCTCAGACTAGTTATGCTCCACCCCAGCCCGAGAAGACTGTTGGCTGTTTTAAGCCATCACGCAAGATGATCAGTGTCAAGTCAGTTCCCACTGAACGTGGACGTGTGCATCACGTCTCAGCTAAAGACGCTCATGATGATCCAGATGTCGTTCTTGGTACACTCCTTGTCAATTGTCACCCAGCATCAGTTCTATTCGATACTGGGGCATCTCACTCCTTCATTTCTGAAGGCTATGCTCGTTTGCACGACATGTCATTTTGTGATATGCCAACTCCGCTTGAAATCCAAACCCCAGGGTCTAGATGGCAGACCACCAGAATCAGCCATGGTAACGAAATCCTTGTTGATAGACTTGTATTCCTTGCATCACTTGTAGCCCTCAAGTCCTCAGATATTAACATCACCTTGGGTATGGACTGGATGACAGCTCATCATGCCAAGATTGATTGTTACACAAGATCTGTTCAGCTTACACACCCATCTGGCAAGATAGTCACTGTCTCCACTAGAGTTGCAAAGCGTCAGCTCTATTCTCTCAATGCCAGCCCTCTTCCAGACCTTGGAGATATCCCGGTAGTCCGTGACTTTCCGGATGTCTTTCCAGAGGAACTGCCAGGTGTTCCACCTGACAGAGATGTAGAGTTCGTCATAGATCTTATCCCAGGAACAGCTCCAATCTCTAGGAGACCTTACAAGATGGCACCCTTAGAACTAGCCGAGCTTAAGAAACAACTTGATGAGTCCTTGCAAAAGGGTTTCATCCGTCCTAGTTCTTCTCCTTGGGCTTGCCCCGTCCTCTTTGTTAAGAAGAAAGACGGTACGGACCGGATGGTTGTAGATTATCGTCCCGTTAATTTGGTCACGATAAAGAACAAGTATCCGCTCCCCAGGATCAACGACCTGTATGATCAGCTCGCTGGATCCTCAGTCTTCTCCAAGATGGATTTGAGGTTAGGATACCACCAAATCAAAATCA
>NW_021187018.1:0-900 GCF_002162155.2 Triticum dicoccoides
GTACAGATGGATTCCTTGAATTTTTCTGATAATTTTTCATATATAATTTATTTAATTTGGAGTTACGGTTGAATTTCTATGATTTATTGAAGTTTTAGGCATTTTCTGGAATTTCCTATATAAAAATAAATCCAGAAAAGAATTTACTGCGTCAGCACTACGTCAGCATGACGTAAGCGAGTCAACGGGCAGCCCAGGTCAAACTGACCAGTGGGTCCTCCGTGTCAGTGACTAACCTAACTAACTGGGTTAGTTAGCGTTTTAACTTAAACTAACCTAGATTAATTAGGCGGGCTGGTCCCGCATGTCAGTGACACAGGGGGAGGTCAAACCCCGGTCAAATGGCCCAAACAGGCCGGCGGCTCAACGCCGGCGGCAACAGGCACGGCGGAGGGCTTCGGGATCGCTCCTCCGGCCACCAAAAGCGTGGCGGAGGGCATCTACGCGTTGCCCGTGCTCGTCCGCATCGAGAAATGCAAGCAGCAGTGGCTATGGCGGCCCGTAGCGACGGCAATGGCGACAAGTGTGGTGGCCGGAGCTCGGTGGTGCACGGGCGCAGGGCTATGGCTCGCCCTCGAGGGAACCAGGTAGCTAGGCCGCATCTAGGGGGCCCAGGGAGCACGGTGGATAGCACAGCTGGGCGTGGTAAGCTCAGCGGTGAGCAGGAGGTCGGCCATGGCGGACGGCGGCCTCGGGAGCTCGTGGGGCGGTGGCTAGAGGAAGCTAGCGAGAGGGGGAGGTGAGGGGAAAAACTCAGGGGCTCACGGTGATGTCGTAGGGAGGCTCAGCGCGCTCGGGGACGGCTCAGAGGCGACGGAACGGCGATGACGATCTCCGGTGTCCCGAGGTTGAAGACGGGTCGATGGCGACGAAGCAGAGCCCTCCGGGTTGTTTCCTTCG
>NW_021187019.1:0-1537 GCF_002162155.2 Triticum dicoccoides
AGTGGTCTTGTTAACCATCAACACTTGATGCTCCTTCTTGATTTCTACCTCCGCAGCTTTCAGCATTGCGAAGAGCTCGGGAATAGTCTTGTTCATCCCTTGCATATTATAGTTCATCACGAAGCTCTTGTAGCTTGGTGGCAGTGATTGGAGAATTCTGTCAATGACGCAATCATCCGGAAGATTAACTCCCAATTGAATCAAGTGATTATTATACCCAGACATTTTGAGTATATGCTCACTGACAGAACTGTTCTCCTCCATCTTGCAGCTATAGAACTTATTGGAGACTTCATATCTCTCAATCCGGGCATTTGCTTGAAATATTAACTTCAACTCCTGGAACATCTCATATGCTCCATGACGTTCAAAACGTCGTTGAAGTCCCGATTCCAAGCCGTAAAGCATGGCACACTGAACTATCGAGTAGTCATCAGCTTTGCTCTGCCAGACGTTCATAACATCTGGCGTTGCTCCAGCAGCAGGCCTGGCACCCAGCGGTGCTTCCAGGACGTAATTCTTCTGTGCAGCAATGAGGATAATCCTCAAGTTACGGACCCAGTCCGTGTAATTGCTACCATCATCTTTCAACTTTGCTTTCTCAAGGAACGCATTAAAATTCAACGGAACAACAGCACGAGCCATCTATCTACAATCAACATAAACAAGCAAGATACTATCAGGGACTAAGTTCATGATAAATTTTAAGTTCAATTAATCATATTACTAAAGAACTCCCACTTAGATAGACATCCCTCTAATCCTCTAAGTGATCACGTGATCCAAATCAACTAAACCATAACCGATCATCACGTGAGATGGAGTAGTTTCATTGGTGAACATCATTATGTTGATCATATCTACTATATGATTCACGCTCGACCTTTCGGTCTCCGTGTTCCGAGGCCATATCTGCATATGCTAGGCTCGTCAAGTTTAACCTGAGTATTCTGCGTGCGCAACTGTTTTGCACCCGTTGTATTTGAACGTAGAGCCTATCACACCCGATCATCACGTGGTGTCTCAGCACGAAGAACTTTTGCAACGGTGCATACTCGGGGAGAACACTTCTTGATAATTTAGTGAGAGATCATCTTATAATGCTACCGTCAATCAAAGCAAGATAAGATGCATAAAAAGATAAACATCACATGCAATCAATATAAGTGATATGATATGGCCATCATCATCTTGTGCTTGTGATCTCCATCTCCGAAGCACCGTCATGATCACCATCGTCACCGGCGCGACACCTTGATCTCCATCGTAGCATCGTTGTCGTCTCGCCAATCTTATGCTTCCACGACTATCACTACCGTTTAGTAATAAAGTAAAGCATTACATCGCGATTGCATTGCATACAATAAAGCGACAACCATATGGCTCCTGCCAGTTGCCGATAACTCGGTTACAAAACATGATCATCTCATACAATAAAATTCAGCATCATGCCTTGACCATATCACATCACAACATGCCCTGCAAAAACAAGTTAGACGTCCTCTACTTTGTTGTTGCATGTTTTACGTGGCTGCTA
>NW_021187020.1:0-3305 GCF_002162155.2 Triticum dicoccoides
CTTAAGGGGGGTAGGTTTGTAACATCTCAAATTTTTAATTTGGAATGTTATACATTAGATCAATCATTGCATATCATATTTTATTGCATTTTTGGTTGATCCTAGAAATTCTAAGCAACTCAAGGACCCACGGAGAGAGTTGGGGATTTTGTTATTTTCATATTTGAGTTTTCTCAAATTTTGAAAAGAGGATCATTTGGTTTTAATTATTTTCTCTCCGAATATTTCATATATGAAAATAAAAGAGAGGGATAAAATGACTTCCCCAAAATAAAGAAATATTGGAGGAAAAATATTAAAATCAAATAAGAATTTTATTCAGAGTTTTATTGCTATTTTATTTGAATTAGGAAAAATATGTTTTTCAGAATTGCATTAGAGGCCCAAATAAATGTTCACCTTGTCCGCTATTTTTTTAGAGGACGGGGAAAATTTATTTCAGGATTTTTGGAGTCCATTTAGTATTTCTTTTATTTGTTTTTCTGCGTGTTGGAATTATTAAAAAAAATTCAAACCGACCTACCGGGCTGTGTCCGCCTAGGACTCCTGGCCCGGCCGGCCTTTAAAGCCGGGAGGCCCGACCCCCCACCAAACCCTAGCCCCAGCTGTTGCCGCTTGTCGCTGCTCCTGTCGCGCGCCGCCGCCCGTCCCGAGTGTGCCTCTTGCCGCCGTCGCCCCACCGCCGCCCGCCGCCGCCGGAGTACCCGCCGCCGCCCGCCATCACGATCGCCAAGGTAGCCGTCGGGTTTTTTTTAAACCCGATCGGTTTTATTTCGAAAACCCTAGATCCGTTTTTTTGTTAGATCGGTTCATTTTTTCGGTTTAGTTAAACAGCAGACGTTCGTCCGTACGTTCATTTAACGAACAATGTTCACCCGTTAGCCGCAGAAAGCGAATGTTCGTTCGTTAGCCTGTTCGTCAAATTTTTCTTTTTCCAGGGTTTTTCCGCGATTATTTTCGATCGTGATTTCTATCCTGATTTTCATTTTAGTTTATCTTTTCGCTCGTTTATCGGATTCAGGCGATTCAAGCGCCTAGATCTTTGTCTCGAAGCCCTCTTTCTGTTTAAACAACTTGAACAAGATTTTGGTACTGTAAAATTTGACTTTAGTCCAGATTAGTAAACGGATCTTGTTTCTTTCGCAGTTTGAGTTTCGTTCCTCTGTTTGATTTGATTCTTTTTGCAAACCGGAGTTCTTAAGTTGAACTTTGTGGTTGGATCTCTTATTTAAGTTTTACCCATGCTTCTAGTTGAGTGCTTATTGTATGCTATTGTTTGTTTGCGATAGTGTACCCGGAGTGCGAAGCGTGCTGCTATGAGTCTCTAGGTTTCGCGGATCATTAGCAAGGCAAGTAACACTTTGATCATACCTCTTTACTACCCAGTTTTATTGCATTAGATCAACCCTCAAACATTGCATGGTTAGGATCTGATTAACATGTGGGTTTTGGGAAGTAGATGATGAGGTAGAACCTATTGTCCCGTTTATTATCAAACCTTTGGGAGTTACTTCCACGTTATGTTTATATTGCTATGTTATGCTCGTAGACGTGGATTGGGGGAGTGTATCCATGACAGATGTGAGTCTTGTAATTTTATGGTTAACTTAAGGTGGCTACTTAAATACACATCTGGGTGGATTACTTGAGGCACCCTGGAGTACCCAGTGGTTGTCAGGGCACCTGGAGAATCAAGTGTTGTCCTAGGATATCCAGGAGTACCCGTGTGATCATCCTATGGTTCGCCACCCAGGCTCAAATGGATCATAAGATTATTCATGCTAGAAACTTCTGGAGCAGCCACAAGCCAATATGGGCTCTGGCATAGTTGAGTAAGTTTCGTGAAGCTCTTGGAGAGGTAGACTAGCAGATGTAGTGGGTTGTAGGTGGTATTGTCTACCCAGAGTAGAGAGTTAATGCTTCAGAAAGGCTGTGTCTCGAATCTCCGACCATGGATGTGTTCGAGTCTTGTGGGGAAAAGTGTGCAAACCTCTACAGAGTGTACAAACTAATCATGATTAGCCGTGTCCCCGGTTATGGACATCTTGAGTATCTGGTTCTTTTCCCCACAAGACGTCCATAACCAGGGACACGGCTAACCATGATTAGTTTATACACTCTGCAGAGATAGGCACACATTTCCCCACAAGACTCGACCGCATCCATGATCGGATGATCGAGACATAGCCTATCTGAAGCATTAACTCTCTACTCTAGGTAGACCACCTACAACCCTCTACATCTACTAGTCTACCTCTTCAAGAGCTCACACAACTTACTCAACTATTCCAGAGCCCATAATGGCTTGTGCCTGCACACGGAAGTTTCTAGCATGAATAATCTTATGATCCCTTCAATCCTGGGTGGCATTCCAGAGGATAATCACACGAGTACTCCGAGATTTCCAAAACAGACAACACTGGGTACTCCAGGTGCCTCAACCAATCCACCCAGATTTGTATTTAAAGTTGCCACCTTAATGTTATCCAATTAAAATAACTCTCAAACTTCCATGTGTGAATGACGATCCAATCCCTGTCTACGAGCATGGCTAAGAAATAATAAGCATAACGTATATTCCCGGGGTGATCAAAAGTTATTAGGTTCCTACCTCACGCACTACAACCAAAACCACATGTTCCCAATCCTACCAATGCAAAGATTTGTGGGGCAGAACTAATGCATAGTAAAAACTGGGTATAAAAGAGTATGATAAAAGTGTCACTTGCCTTGCTGACGATCTACAAACTCTAGAGATTCGTAGTACAAGCTTCGCACTCTGGGTAATCTAGCACAGACAAACAATAGCATACATAAGCAATCACTCAATTGAAACACGAGAAAACTCGAGAAAAGATCCAAATCGAACACGAAACAAGCAACGGCTTAAACTAACAAGAGTCAAAACCTAACAGCATTATTAACATGTGAATTAGATCTTAGCATAAAGTACATGTGATTAACTACGATTAGCAAAAAGATTCAACTCAAACGGAGCAACGAAACTCAAAATACGAACGAAACAAGATCGTATACTAATCTAGACTAAAGCCAAATTTTACAGTACCAAAATCATGTTCAAGTTGATTAACTGGAAAGAGGGCTTCGAGACGAAGATTTTGGCGTTGGTTTCATCTAATTTGGATAAATGAATAAAAAGTTATACTAGATTAAAGATTAGGGGCTGAATCGCGATAAAAATAATCGTAGATAAATCCCTGGCAAAAATAAAATAAAAAGAAAAGACTAACTAACGAACGTTCGCTTTCCGAACCTAACCGGCGAACAACGTTCGTTAAAATGAA
>NW_021187021.1:0-1142 GCF_002162155.2 Triticum dicoccoides
TTTTGATACTATGCATGTATGTAGGATCTGATGTAAGTCTTGCTGAGTACCTTTGTACTCATGTTGCTATAATCTACATTTTTACAGAAGACGCTGCAACCCCTTCTGATGGGTTCTATGTAGACGTTGACATCAACGAATAGGCTAAGGACCCAGGTGGTGACCCTGAGCTTGTGAAGGACCACGTAGTATAGCTAGGCTTTCCAGGCCTCTTTTATTTTACTAGTTGTCTGTACTCAGACAAGTTACTTCCGCTGCTGGTTTGTATGACTGTATGACTTGTATGTGGGGTCGTGAGACCCGTACCTTTGTGTATGTTATGTATGGCTCACTGAGCCTTAAATAAAGTACTTGTGTCATAGAGTCATGTTGTGATGCTTCGTTGTATTTGCACATATCGAGCATATTGTGTGTATGATTGAAATGCTTGGTATGTGTGGGATCTGACTATCTAGTTGTTTATCTTTAGTAGACTCTCTTACCGGGAAATGTCTCCTAGTGTTACCGCTGAGCCATGGTAGCTTGCTACTGCTCTGGAACACTTAGGCTGGCCGGCATGTGTCCTTCTTCGTTCCTGTGTCTGTCCCTTCGGGGAAATGTCACGCTTTGAGTACCGGAGTCCTGTTAGCCCGCTACAGCCCGGTTTACCGGAGTCCTGTTAGCCCAGTGCTACAGCCCGGACCCACTTGCTGATGACCGACACGTTCAAAGCTGGGTCATGGATGCCTGTCCCTGTAAGTCTGTGCCACTTTGGGTTTACGACTAGTCATGTCAGCCCGGGCTCCTTATCATATGGATGCTAGCGACACTATCATATACGTGAGCCAAAAGGCGCAAACGGTCCCGGGAAAAGGTAAGACGACACCCGTGGGGATACCGTGCGTGAGGCCGCAAAGTGATATGAGGTGTTACCAGCTAGATCGATGTGACATCGAGTCGGGGTCCTGACAGCGTTGGCATCAGAGCCGGACTGCCTGTAGGTTCTCCAAGCCAAACTGGTCGATGTTGAGTCTAGAAATTCTTTAGTTATATGTAGGGGAATTGTTTGTGGGTTGGAACGTAAGGCTCTTTTACTCCTTATACCTTATGACTTTCTGATCTGAGTCAGTCCATTCTTCTACCGGGGGTTAAGGAATTAGGAT
>NW_021187022.1:0-1333 GCF_002162155.2 Triticum dicoccoides
ACATATGTGGATATGAGAAAGTGGTTGAGGGCTTTTGGAGCATATCACTAAGCATTTTGAGCAAGCAAGCCATTAAGCAACACCTCATCCCCTTTTAATATATAGTATTGGCTTTCCTATAGACTCAATGTGATCTTGGATCACTAAAAGTAAAATGTAGAGTCTTGATCTTTAGAGCTTGAGTCAACCCTTTGTCCTTAGCATTTTGACGGGTCCACAATCCTAATCCATGCCATGCCAATCATTGAACTTTCCTAACATGTTCATCTTGAAATAGCATTAGTTCAATGGGCTATATGTTGTTAATCGTTACCAAAACCACCCAGGGATAGTTGCACTTTCAGCAATGTGTATGCAATTTTAGCTGGCCAGATCCTTGCATCGGTGATGATGGATTGAGTTGGGCTTACTTTTTTTCAACCAAGTGCATATAACATCTCTCCTCCGAATAAAGAGAACTGTGCGAACCAACATGTGGTTGGATGATTAGGAGAACAATGGTTCAAATCCACAAGGGTTCAAGTCCTAGACTTGACATTGGTGCTCACATTGTTCCTAAATTTATTTCAAACATCCGGCAATGTTCCTTTAGTGGAGGGAGATGTTCTCTTCGACTACGAGGCATTTGTGGTGACTTCCTAAACAAAAATAATAAAAGTGATGTTCGTTCAGTGGGAGGAGACATTTTCGTCGACTACAAGACGCCTGTGGTGACTTCTTAAATCTCAAGATGCCATACCAGCTCAGTCTCTAGAAGGTGCTCATAAGGTTAGGGCATGTGTGCACATTCATAGAGGTACGTGTATGCTCGTGTACGTGAGTGACTTCGATTGTATTGTGTTCAAACAAAAAGAATAAAAATAACTCCAACAATCAAACAAACTCGAAATAACCAACGGCCACCAAACAACCAACTTAGGGCAAAACCTGTTCCGCCCGTGGCACGCACCCACATGTTGTTTTTAAAATTAATTTATGACATAAATTTTTGAAACCACGGTGCATATTTTAGATTTTTAAACATGTTTATAAAAAAACTAAACATTTTTAATAATTAAAAATATTTTTTAAAATAGTAGTTTTTATATGAAATATAAAAAATTGGCTTAGCCAGCCTAGAGCTACTTGTTGGCGGGCTACTGTGTTGTACCCGATCCATACGAGAAAAATTAGAAGAGCACAACCACCAAGGGCGTGTTTGGTTGCCTGCATATGGCCCAACTTGGCCCGCGCGGGAAGAAAGTGGCTTGTTTGGTTCCCTGTGTTTACTGTGCCGCCCGCATGGCATGAACTTTAAAGCACCTCCAGGGCAGGCCCAAGGGAAACACCCGAA
>NW_021187023.1:0-780 GCF_002162155.2 Triticum dicoccoides
ACCATGCCAAGTTTCAACATTTTTAGTATTCATTTTGTAATGATTTTCAATTTCATGGTCATTTAGCTCTCTAAACAATTAGGTAAATGACCGAAAAACAACAAATGATGTCAGAACATGTTGGAAATTGATGACGTCGTTTTGAATGCTCCATACTGAACACAAAAGAAGTCCGGAGTTCAAATAAGTTCTTAAAAACATTGAAGTGGCCGTGTAACAGATGAGTTCTCGTCCGAAACCCTGATACTCCGAAAGAGTTTGTCCAGTTTGTACACGAAGTGCGTCCAGTTTTTGCCATGACCCACTCTACTCTTTTGCGCATGCTATGCGGCTGATATGATGATACCATGCCTAGTTTCAACATTTTCAGGATTCATTTTGTAGTGATTTTCAATTTCACGGCCATTTAGCTCTCTAAACAATTAGGTAAATGACCGAAAAACAACAAATGATGTCAGAACATGTTGGAAATTGATGACGTTGCTTTGAATGCTGCATACTGAACACAAAAGAAGTCCGGAGTTCAAATAAGTTATTAAAAACATTGAAGTGGCCGCGTAACAGATGAGTTCTCGTCCGAAACCCTGATACTCCGAAAGAGTTTGTCCAGTTTGTACACAAAGTGCACCCAGTTTTTGTCGTGACCCTCTCTACCCTTTTGCGCATGCTATGCGGGTGATATGATGATACCATGCCATGTTTCAACATTTTCAGGATTCATTTTGTAGTGATTTTCAATTTCACGGTCATTTAGCTCTCTAAACAATTAGGTAAATGACC
>NW_021187024.1:0-813 GCF_002162155.2 Triticum dicoccoides
CAGCGATTTCTCTCTTCATCCTAGTCCACCAGAACCTCTGGCGTAGGTCCTGATACATCTTAGTACTACCGGGATGAATCGTGAGAGGAGATTCATGCGCCTCCTTAAGAATCAGTTGTCGAAGATGTTGATTCTTGGGAACCACCAAGCGATTCTCAAAGAAAACAACACCACGATCATCCATAGTGAAACATCCACCAACTCCCTTCTTAATGTTTCTCTTGATCCGGGAAATTCCTGTGTCTTGCTTTTGAGCAGCGATAATCCGATCTTCAAGATCAGGTTTCGCCACCAAGGTAGAAAGAAATCCGCGAGGAGCTATGTGAAGATTAAGCTTACAGAATTCCTCATGGAGAAGTGGTTGGCCTTGCTGCAACATGAGATTGTTGCAATAGGATTTACGGCTTAGTGCATCAGCCATGACATTGGCTTTGCCTGGAGTGTAGGTAATCCCTAGATCATAATCTGTGATTAACTCCAACCAACGTCTTTGCCTAAGGTTCAGATCTGGTTGGGTGAAGATATACTTGAGACTCTGGTGATCAGTGTAGATCTCGCAACATTTACCAAGGAGGTAATGTCGCCAGGTCTTGAGTGCATAGACTACGGCTGCAAGCTCTAGATCATGTGTAGGATAATTCTCCTCATGTGGATGCAACTGTCGAGATGCATAGGCAATCACATGACGATCCTGCATAAGAATGCAACCTAGTCCCTGTCGTGAGGCGTCGCAGTAGATAATAAAGTCTTTAGTGAAATCCGGTGGCACAAGTATGGGAGCAGAAGTCAGGCGCCTTTTCAGTTCCTGAAAAC
>NW_021187025.1:0-1564 GCF_002162155.2 Triticum dicoccoides
CCAATTTCTTCACTTTCAAAGTCTTCAGAAAGCCAGAGTCTTTAGTTGAAGACATTCATTTTTAGGGGTCGACTTTCTCAGTAACTATCAAACTGCTCATAGACTTGTAGACCTGTGTACACTCACAGACACATTAGTCCCTTAACCTATAAGTCTTCAGTATACCAAAATCACTAGGGGGCACTAGATGCACCTACAGAGACACTATATCACCAATTGGGATTGTTAGAGATGTTGAAGTCTTGTGTGGGAAAATAAAATACCCTACTGATTTTCTTGTTCTTGGTTCCCCACAAGATGACTTTTGTCCCATTATCTTAGACCTTTCTTGAACACCGTTAACGCTAAGATAGATTGTGAGAAACAAACTATCGGTGTTAGTTTTGGTAATGAGTCCCATTAGTTTAATTTTTCCAAGTTTAGTAGAAATCTTCATGAAAAAGAATTGCCTAGTAAGGATGAATTAATTGGTCTTGCTTCTTTTGCTGTACCACCTACAGATCCTTTAGAACAATATTTGCTAGAACATGAAAATGATTTACATATGCATGAAAGAAATGAAATAGATAATTTTTTCTTTGAACAACGTCCTCTACTTAAACACAATTTGCGTATTGAAACTCTAGGAGGTCCTCCTCCACCTAAAAGTGATCCTGTGTTTGAATTAAAACAATTGCCAGACACTTTGAAATATGCTTATCTTGATGAAAATAAGATATATCATGTTATTATTAGTGCTAACCTTTCAGACATGAAGAAGAAAGATTATTGAAAGTTCTAAGGAAGCACCAAGCTGCCATTGGATATACTCTTGATGATTTAAAGGGCATTAGTCCCACTCTATTTCAACACAGAATTAATATGGAACCTGATGCTAAACCCGTTGTTGATCACCAATGTCGGTTAATTCCAAAGATGAAAGAAGTGGTGAGAACGGAAATATTAAAACTTCTGGAAGCAGGTATAATCTATCCCATAGCTGATAGTAGATGGGTAAGTCATGTTCATTGTGTTCCTAAGAAAGGAGGTATAACTGTTGTTCCTAATGATAAGAATGAACTTATTCCACAAAGACTTGTTACAGGCTATAGAATTGTAACATATTTTAGAAAATTAAACAAAGCAACTAGAAAAGATCATTACCCTTTGCCTTTTATTGATCAAATGCTTGAAAGATTATCTAAGCACGCACACTTTTGCTTCCTTGATGGATATTCTGGCTTTTCACAAATACCTATTTCTCAACCTAATCAAGAAAAGATCACTTTTACTTGTCCTTTTGGAACCTATGCTTATAGACGTATGCCTTTTGGTTTATGTAATGCACCTGCTACCTTCCAAAGATGTGTGACTGCTATATTCTCTTACTTTTGTGAAAAGATTGTTGAGGTTTTCATGGATGGCTTTTCTTTTTATGGGAAGTCTTTTGATGATTGTTTAAATAATGTCGAAGGTACTAACCCGAAGGTTGTTAATGGGCAACAAATAAAACATTATATCTTAGATACGCCCATTAATGTTGAAAGTAATATTATCCAAACTTTGACACCGAATGAACACATAA
>NW_021187026.1:0-1875 GCF_002162155.2 Triticum dicoccoides
AAGAGTTTCAATGATCTCTGAATCAAAGGTAATTCTTTTGCCACTTAAGGGGATATATCTACGAATCACCCCCCCCCCTCCAGGATGTCTCGTTGAGGTATCATGGCAACTCAACTCCTCGCTACGTTGACAACCGTTCACCACCTTCTTAGGTGTGGAATCGTTGTCTACCTAGTGAACCTTCGTCATATGTTCCACTCCATTCCTCTAGAGGTGTGCTTCGTCTCTCAGCTCGAGAGATGTTGCTATGTCCCATTCCGTGAGTTAATCCTGAGTTGTTCGTTCTTTGAGAAGATTAATTCTTCTAGAGTTTTCCTTCCCTCTTCTTGTCATGTTAGTTGGAGTTCTTAGAGAAAGACTTCGAGACAATGATGGTGATCGAATCAACGCTCTTATGAAGTGCACCCTGGATCGTGAAGATTATACTAGTTGTGTTTCCCCTTCACCTTACCCTACGCTTGAATCTCGGGACGAGATTTTTGTTTAGTGGGGGTGAGTTGTCACATCCCTGGTCCTGTTATGCACTAGGCTAGACCACATGTGAGCATCATGTTTTAATTCAAATGAAATTTGAATTGAGGAATTTTCAAAGCCTCAGAAACCTTCTAAAAATGATCAACATTAAAATCTCCTCCAAGAAGTCCAAGGAAATGTTCCTCTTAGTCTCTGAAAATATTGCAAAGAGGTAAAACTCAAAACAATATTTTTGGTATCTCAGAGTTAATTATTTTGGGCCTTTGAATTAAATAAATAGCTATTTGCATTGGATATATATTTGATATATAAATAATATATGTCCAATAATTACTGGAATATTTTATGTGGTTTGGTATATTTTAGTTCTAGCCACATAACTATTTTCAGGATTTTATAAAATGGTTTAGTATATTACTAAACTAAAACAACACAGAACAAAATAGATAAACAAAAACAAAAATAGAAAGAGCAGAGGACTACCTGGCGCTCACCTCAGCCCACCTGGCCCAGCTCCTCCAGCCGGCCCAGCCCACCGCCGCTTCTCCCCCTGTCGTCTTCCTCCCCCTCGCCCCGAAGCTGCTCGGTGGCGCGCGCGGCCACGCGCCCCGGCCACCTCCTCCCTGCCTGGCTGCCTCCTCCTCTCCTGGACGTCTCCCGCAGCTCCACGCCACCCCCTGGAACCCCCTCGCACTCTCTCTCTCGACCCCTTCCCCCTCCTCTGCTCTCTGTCTCACGCAGCCCGAGCGGAGCTCATCGCCGCCGCTCGCCGTTGCCGCACCCAGAGCCTCCCCCTCGACCCTCGGCGTGCCCAGTAGCTCGGCTACCTCGCCCTCATCCTCTCCGACGAGTCAAGCGACCTCGGACGCCCTGCATCGCCGTCATCGAGCCGTCTTCTTCACACACGGCCGTCGGATGCCGCTCGTCGATTCGCCGTCTCCGCCACCTCCCCGAGCCCACCGAGCTGCTCGTCGACCTCGCCGTGAGCTCCTCTGCCGAACCCCTCTCTCCCCGTGCTCTATTTCCCTCCGTAGCCGCCGTTACCACCGCGGCCGAGAGCTTCTCGCCGCCGGCCATGGCGTGGCCGTGGCCACAGCCACCACAGCTCGCTCCCGAGCCCACCGTCGTGCTCACCGCAACCTCAGGAGCCCGCAGCACCCACCAGTTTCTCCCGTAGCGCACCATAGCGTCGAATCGATCGGCGCCCGAACTTCGGCGCCGCCGCGAGCTCGTTTCCGGCGAGCTCCGGCCACCACAGCCGCTGCCGCTCGCCCAGTTGGATGCGGCGCATCTTCAGCTACCCGTAGGAGCAAACCACGCGTCGAATGGTGCTCCGTAGCGAGCACACGTTGCATCTCCGTCGTCGGCCATGGTCGTCGCCGGCGAAACTCCGGCGGGAGC
>NW_021187027.1:0-1694 GCF_002162155.2 Triticum dicoccoides
ATTCGAGGACGTGCCTTCCTCTTTGCCTCCTGCTGTCACTAACATTTTGCAGGAGTTCGCTGACGTTTTTCCACAAGACGTGCCACCGGGATTACCGCCTATTCGAGGGATTGAGCATCAGATTGACTTAATTCCCGGTGCTTCACTGCCAAACCGTGCACCATACCGTACCAATCCAGAGGAGACGAAGGAGATTATGCGTCAAGTACAAGAGCTTCTCGACAAAGGTTATATACGCGAATCCCTTAGTCCTTGTGCTGTTCCTATTATTCTAGTGCCGAAAAAGGATGGTACATCACGTATGTGTGTTGATTGTAGAGGCATTAATAATATTACTATTCGTTATCGTCATCCTATTCCTAGGCTAGATGATATGCTTGATGAATTGAGTGCCTCTACAATATTCTCCAAAGTTGATTTGCGTAGTGGCTACCATCAAATTCGTACGAAATTGGGAGATGAATGGAAAACAGCATTTAAAACTAAGTTTGGATTATATGAGTGGTTAGTCATGCCTTTTGGGTTAACTAATGCACCTAGTACTTTCATGAGATTAATGAACGAAGTTTTACGTGCTTTCATTGGACGGTTTGTGGTAGTTTACTTTGATGACATATTGATTTATAGCAGATCTTTGGAAGAACATGTGGAACATTTACGTGCTATTTTTATTGCTCTACGTGATGCACGTTTGTTTGGTAACCTTGGGAAGTGCACCTTTTGCACCGACCGAGTATCTTTTCTTGGCTATGTTGTTACTCCACAGGGAATTGAAGTAGATAAAGCCAAGATTGAAGCTATTGAGAGTTGGCCGCAGCCCAAAACGGTCACACAAGTGAGGAGTTTTCTTGGCCTCGCTGGATTCTATAGGCGTTTTGTGAGAGACTTCAGCACCATTGCTGCACCTCTCAATGAGCTTACAAAGAAAGATGTGCCTTTTCTTTGGGGTACCGCACAGGAAGAAGCCTTCTCGGTATTGAAAGATAAGTTGACACATGCTCCTTTACTCCAACTTCCTGATTTTAATAAGACTTTTGAGCTTGAATGTGATGCTAGTGGAATTGGATTAGGCGGTGTGTTATTACAAGATGGCAAACCTGTTGCATACTTTTCTGAAAAATTGAGTGGGCCTAGTCTGAATTATTCTACTTATGATAAAGAATTATATGCTCTTGTTCGGACTTGCAACATTATTTATGGCCCAAAGAATTTGTTATACATTCTGATCATGAATCTTTGAAACATATTAAAAGTCAAGCTAAACTGAATCGTAGACATGCTAAATGGGTTGAATTCATTGAGACTTTCCCTTATGTCATTAAACACAAGAAGGGAAAAGAAAATGTTATTGCTGATGCATTGTCTCGTCGCTATACTATGCTTTCACAACTTGACTTCAAAATATTTGGTTTGGAGACCATCAAAGATCAATATGTGCATGATGCTGATTTTAAAGATGTAATGCAGAATTGTAAAGAAGGAAGAATGTGGAACAAGTTTGTTGTTAATGACGGATTTGTGTTTCGTGCTAACAAGCTATGCATTCCAGCTAGCTCCGTTCGTCTTTTGTTGTTGCAGGAGGCGCATGGAGGAGGATTAATGGGACACTTTGGCGTGAAGAAGACGGAGGACGTACTTGCTACACATTTCTTTTGGCCAAAGATGAGACGGGATGTTGAGCGTTTTATTGCTCG
>NW_021187028.1:0-1186 GCF_002162155.2 Triticum dicoccoides
CATTTGCATTTTGTTCCCAGCTTGCACCGCCAATGTGCCATTCTACCATGGGTCTCTTCCATTTCCGGTGATAAGCAAATTCATCCATTACGTTGTCTTCAACAAGGTAATCCACATCATCCAAGTCCGAGTATGCCATTCTACCGACCCCCTCCAAACGATCGCTCGAGAATTGTCCTAGGCTGGTTTAAAGAGTTTCAATGATCTCTGAATCAAAGGTAATTCTTTTGCCACTTAAGGGGATATATCTACGAATCACCCCCCCCTCCAGGATGTCTCGTTGAGGTATCATGGCAACTCAACTCCTCGCTACGTTGACAACCGTTCACCACCTTCTTAGGTGTGGAATCGTTGTCTACCTAGTGAACCTTCGTCATCTGTTCCACTCCATTCCTCTAGAGGTGTGCTTCGTCTCTCAGCTCGAGAGATGTTGCTATGTCCCATTCCGTGAGTCAATCCTGAGTTGTTCGTTCTTTGAGAAGATTAATTCTTCTAGAGTTTTCCTTCCCTCTTCTTGTCATGTTAGTTGGAGTTCTTAGAGAAAGACTTCGAGACAATGATGGTGATCGAATCAACGCTCTTATGAAGTGCACCCTGGATCGTGAAGATTATACTAGTTGTGTTTCCCCTTCACCTTACCCTACGCTTGAATCTCGGGACGAGATTTTTGTTTAGTGGGGGTGAGTTGTCACATCCCTGGTCATGTTAAGCACTAGGCTAGACCTCATGTGAGCATCATGTTTTAATTCAAATGAAATTTGAATTGAGGAATTTTCAAAGCCTCAGAAACCTTCTAAAAATGATCAACATTAAAATCTCCTCAAAGAAGTCCAAGGAAATGTTCCTCTTAGTCTCTGAAAATATTGCAAAGAGGTAAAACTCAAAACAATATTTTTGGTATCTCAGAGTTAATTATTTTGGGCCTTTGAATTAAATAAATAGCTATTTGCATTGGATATATATTTGATATATAAATAATATATGTCCAATAATTACTGGAACATTTTATGTGGTTTGGTATATTTTAGTTCTAGCCACATAACTATTTTCAGGATTTTATAAAATGGTTTAGTATATTACTAAACTAAAACAACACAGAACAAAATAGATAAATAAAAACAAAAATAGAAAGAGCAGAGGACTACCTGGCGCTCACCTCAGCCCACCTGGCCCAGCTCCTCCAGCC
>NW_021187029.1:0-1282 GCF_002162155.2 Triticum dicoccoides
ATGGTCGATGTTGGGTTGGCGTATTTCGAGATTAGGATTTGTCACTCCGATTGTCGGAGAGGTATCTCTGGGCCCTCTCGGTAATACACATCACATAAGCCTTGCAAGCATTACAACTAATATGTTAGTTGTGAGATGATGTATTACGGAACGAGTAAAGAGACTTGCCGGTAACGAGATTGAACTAGGTATTGGATACCGACGATCGAATCTCGGGCAAGTAACATACCGATGACAAAGGGAACAACGTATGTTGTTATGCGGTCTGACCGATAAAGATCTTCGTAGAATATGTAGGAGCCAATATGGGCATCCAGGTCCCACTATTGGTTATTGACCGGAGACGTGTCTCGGTCATGTCTACATTGTTCTCGAACCCGTAGGGTCCGCACGCTTAAGGTTACGATGACAGTTATATTATGAGTTTATGCATTTTGATGTACCGACGGTTGTTCGGAGTCCCGGATGTGATCACGGACATGACGAGGAGTCTCGAAATGGTCGAGACGTAAAGATTGATATATTGGAAGCCTATGTTTGGACATCGGAAGTGTTCCGGGTGAAATCGGGATTTTACCGGGTTACCGGGAGGTTACCGGAACCCCCCGGGAACCATATGGGCCTTCATGGGCCTTAGTGGAAAGGAGAAAGGGGCAGCCCAAGGTGGCTGCGCCTCTTCCCCCTCCCCTAGTCCTATTAGGACTAGGAGAAGGTGGCCGGCCCCCCTCTCTCCCTTCCCCTCCGAGGAATCCTAGTTGGACTAGGATTGGGGGGAGGAATCCTACTCCCAGAGGGAGTAGGACTCTCCTGCGCCTCCCTCTATGGCCGGCCAGCCTCCCCCCTCTACTCCTTTATATACGGAGGCAGGGGCACCTCTAAACACACAAGTTGACACAAGTTGATCCACGTGATCGATTCCTTAGCCGTGTGCGGTGCCCCCTGCCACCATATTCCTCGATAATACTGTAGCGGAGTTTAGGCGAAGCCCTGCTGCTGTAGTTCATCAAGATCGTCACCACGCCGTCGTGCTGACGAAACTCTTCCCCGACACTTTGCTGGATCGGAGTCCGGGGATCGTCATCGAGCTGAACGTGTGCTCGAACTCGGAGGTGCCGTAGTTTCGGTGCTTGATCGGTTGGATCGTGAAGACGTACGACTACTTCCTCTACGTCGTGTCATCGCTTCCGCAGTCGGTCTGCGTTGGGTACGTAGACAACACTCTCCTCTCGTTGCTATGCATCACATGATCCTGTGTGCGCGTAGGAAATTTTTTGAAATTACT
>NW_021187030.1:0-656 GCF_002162155.2 Triticum dicoccoides
TGCCTAAATTGGATACATTTGTTTTGCTTACAAATGAAGGGCCTAGCCTGGAGAAGGATGAATATTGGAGCAAGAACAAGCATGGAGATGATGGCATGCGCAAGGGGAACAAGAACGGAGTTACAAGTGATGATTTCAGGACTTTGAAGCCACCATAATGGGTGCATGAAGCCTTGGACGAAATATACAAGATGCCACTTCATAAATTTCGTCCCGAGGCTATTTTAGGTGCTGCGTCACCTTATTATTGGGCCAGGCCCATGTAATTTCGAAATACATAAGTATAGGCTATTTTTAGAGTCCGTATGTGTGGGGAAACAAGAGATAGGGTTGATTTCGGACTCCTCCACCAAGGGCCACGAAATTCCCCCCTCTTCCTCCATATATACAGCCCTTAGGGCATCGTTTAGACTTTGGGTTTTGTTTAGGCCCAAAATTTTTCGAAAACGCATTTTTCGAAAAAATTTCTGGCTATCCTATTTTTAGTCGTTTCTGAGTGTTTTGAGACAGGTGCCATTATAGGAAGTTTTTTTTGACCCGTTTCCAGTTTTTGGGTCCGGGCAGCCGAAAAAAAAAAATTGGTCGAAAAAATTTCGTGCCCATCCTGTCAGTTTGAGCTAGGAAGAGTTTTGAGACACTCGCCATCATAGTGATTT
>NW_021187031.1:0-1479 GCF_002162155.2 Triticum dicoccoides
ACTCAAGGGCATTGTCCACAAGTTGGAAGATCTCCTACGCTCGATGTGCGACTATCCAGGATCAACAACTCCATCTTCTTCACCAACAAAGGAGACATAATCACATGGGTATGGGCACTCCCCTTGGCAACTGCCAAGCTTGGGGGAGGTGCCCCGGTATCGTAACACCATCACTTTTATCTTTACCATTTTTCTTAGTTCGATCCTTTTGATAATATTTTGAGCTAGAGAATAAAAGTTCTTAGTATGATCTAGTTGTGGGTTTTGCTTTATGATCCTTCTATGTAATCGAGTCGGTGAGCTATATATAATAAAGATTAGTGTTGAGTCCAGGGCTTGATTATCTTGCTATGATCTTGAGGGAATAAAAGAAAAGAGAAAGAATCAAAAGGAAATAAAAGAGATCATATGGATCTTATGGAGAGTAATGAGCTCACATATAAAAAGTATGATGAATAAAAGTTGTTGAGAGTTGACAAACATAGTTTTGGTCATCATTGCAATTAATAGGAAGTAATAAAGAAAGAGAGGTCTTGACATATAAATATACTATCTTGGACTTCTTTTATGATTGTGAGCACTCATTAAAATATGACATGCTAAAAGAGTTGACGTTGGACAAGAAAGACAACGTAATGGGTTATGTTTTCTTGCATCTGAGACAAATTATATTGTCTTGGATCATCCAACATGATTGAGCTTGCCTTTCCCCCTCATGCTAGCCAAATTCTTTGCACTAGGTAGAGATACTACTTGTGCTTCCAAGCACCCTTAAACCAGTTTTGCCATGAGAGTCCACCATACCTACCTATGGATTGAGTAAGATCCTCCAAGTAAGTTGTCATCGGTGCCAGCAATAAAAATTGCTCTCTAAATATGTATGACTTATTAGTGTGGGAGAAAATAAGCTTTATATGATCGTGTGATATGGAAGAAATAAAAGCGACGAACTGCATAATAAAGGTCCATATCACAAGTGGCAATATAAAGTGGCATTCTTTCGAATTAAGATTTTGTGCATCCAACCATAAAAGCACATGACAACCTCTGCTTCCCTCTGCGAAGGGCCTATCTTTTACTTTTATCTCCTACCTTGCATAAGAGTCATGGTGATCTTCACCCTTCCTTTTTAAATTTTATCTTTTGGCAAGCACAACATGTTGGAAAGATCCTGTTATATATGGCTAATTGGATGTGAGTTTTCATGAACTATTATTGTTGACATTACCCTTGAGGTAAAACGTTGGGAGGCAAAACTACAAGCCCCTATCTTTCTCTTGTCCGATTAAAACTCCATACCCATAAGTATTGCGTGAGTGTTAGCTATTATGAAAGGCTATATGATAGTTGAGTATGTGGACTTGCTGAAAATCTCTTATATTGACTCTTTCCTATGTTATGAGAAATTGCAATTGCTCTAATGACCTAGATTACAGTTTGTTAGTTTTCAATGAAGTTTATGATTCATACTTGAAATTG
>NW_021187032.1:0-1419 GCF_002162155.2 Triticum dicoccoides
CTTTATTTATTTTATTTTGTTTCTACTTACAACAAAATACTTATTGTTGCTATTTTTAATTATTACGAGGGCCGAACCATAAGACATTAAAGCATTTCAAATGAACCCTGAAAAAGTTGAAAGTTGGCATGGTATCATAAGTTGACCCACATAGCATGTGCATGTACAAAACGGACAATGGTATCATACTCGTTAGTTACAAAGTTGGCATGGTTGTTGGGGAACGTAGCAGAAATTCAAAATTTTCCTACGTGTCACCAAGATCTATCTAAGGAGAAACTAGCAACGAGGGGAAGGAGAGTGCATCTACATACCCTTGTAGATCGCTAAGCGGAAGCGTTCAAGAGAACGGGGTTGAAGGAGTCGTACTCGTCGTGATCCAAATGCACCGGAGATCCTAGTGCCGAACGGACGACACCTCCGCGTTCAACACACGTACAGCCCGGTGACGTCTCCCACGCCTTGATCCAGCAAGGAGGGAGGGAGAGGTTGAGGAAGACTCCATCCAGCAGCAGCATAACGGCGTGGTGGTGGTGGAGGAGCGTGGCAATCCTGCAGGGCTTCGCCAAGCACCTGCGGGAGAGGAGGAGGTGTCACGGGAGGGAGGGAGGCGCCAGGGCTTCAGGTGCGGCTGCCCTTCCCTCCCCTCCCTTTATATAGGGGCAAGAGAGAGGGGGGAGGCGCAGCCTTGCCCCTTCCTCCAAGGAAGAGGTGCGGCCAAGGGGGGGGGGGAGGAGTCCATCCTCCCCAAGGCACCTCGGAGGTGCCTTCCCCTTTGAGGACTCTCCCCTTTTTCTTATATCTTGGCGCATGGGCCTCTTGGGGCTGGTGCCCTTGGCCCATATAGGCCAAGGCGCACCCCCTACAGCTTATGTGCCCCCCCGGGGCAGGTGGACCCCCCCGGTGGACCCCCGGACCCCTTTCGGCACTCCCGGTACAATACCGATAAAGTGCGGAACTTTTCCAGCGACCAAAATAAGACATTCCATATATAAATCTTTACCTCCGGACCATTCTGGAACTCCTCGTGACGTCCGGGATCTCATCCGGGACTCCGAACAACATTCGGTAACCACATACAAACTTCCTTTATAACCCTAGCGTCATCGAACCTTAAGTGTGTAGACCCTACGGGTTCGGGAACCATGCAGACATGACCGAGACAACTCTCCGGCCAATAACCAACAGCGGGATCTGGATACCCAAGTTGGCTCCCACATGTTCCACGATGATCTCATCGGATGAACCACGATGTCAAGGACTCAATCAATCCCGTATACAATTCCCTTTGTCTAGCGGTATAGTACTTGCCCGAGATTCGATCGTCGGTATACCAATACCTTGTTCAATCTCGTTACCGGCAAGTCTCTTTACTCGTTCCGTAACACATCATCCCGTGATCAACCCCTTGGTCACATT
>NW_021187033.1:0-1039 GCF_002162155.2 Triticum dicoccoides
CTCTCTCTCTCTCTCTCTCTCTCTCTCGCCCCAACCCGTCTCTCCCTCTTTCGATTCGTGGCGGCGCCGGCGCCGGAGAAGGAGGTTCAACGACAGCGCTATGGGAGGAGACGACAGCGGCACTTCCCCCTCCCCTCCCTCTCCCCTCTCCAACGAGCAACACCTCATCCAACAGCAGCGGCGGCGCGAGGCGACCTGGAGCAGAACCACCGCGAGCTTTATGGCGACCACAACGATCCAATCGCCGGCGTGCTTCTTCCCCGACAGTGGACCGGTAAGCCCGCGCTCCTCCTCCTATTTTTCCTTCCCCTCATCCTCTAATTTCTAGGGTTCTTAGTCTGCTTCTTGGATAATGACTTCTGGTTGCTGGGACTAACCGAACAGACAATATTATATAGGGATTAGAAGGGATTGTGAGTTAGGGGATTGGGTGACGGGGCGGATGTCACCAAATCCCTACGTGGGTATATTCCTCTGGAGGTTTGGTTCCCATGGAACTGAACAAAGCCTGATGGTGGTAACTTCCTATTGGGAGGATTTACCAATGAAGACGACGGTGGGCATACTTTGATCTGGACCTTGGAAGAGGGAGGAGTTGCACGGACGCGGCAAGGCTACGGGCGAAGCTGGGTCGCGCGGCGCAGCGGTGCCATTGCACGCGGCTGTGTCCGAGGGAGAGGCCGGCCATGCCATGCAGCCTACCTGGGCTGGTGGGCTTGCAAGCGTCGGTGGGGCATGGCGGCGCACTTGCCAAAATCATCAAGTACTTTCTTATTGGTCCTCCAATTATTCTCTGTACCGAAGAATCATGCTCATCTGCTGCAGGTTCTTCCGTTACTTTCTCCAACAATTTCGCTTTAAATTGATTGATGGTTTTTTGAAAAGCCTTTAAATTGATGGTTCATGTGTTCAAAGTTTGGATGTCTGAAGTTTGTTGCAATACTGTGTAATCACCAGTTAAAAGTGTGGTTTGGTCTTGATTGTAGAAAGGGAGTTGTTATCTATACAAATATTCATTGACAAGGCTAGCCTTCTTCCC
>NW_021187034.1:0-962 GCF_002162155.2 Triticum dicoccoides
TTCGGATTTCTTCTCCGAAACCCTAGATCGGATTCGTTTTCTTCTCCGATTTAGTTGCCTTTTTACCGTTCGCCGGACCGTTCGTCCTAACGAACGTGATCACCGGATTCTTCTAGGTTAATGAACGTCCGTTCGTTTAACCGTTCGTCGTTCTCTTTTCTCGTCGGATTTATTCCGCGATTCTTCCGATCGTGATTTCAGATCCGATCTTCTTTCTAGTCTATCTTCTTGCTCGTTTATCGGAATCAGGTGATTCAAATGCCTGGAGTTTCGCCTCGAAACCGCCGTTCCGACTAACCAACTTAAACTAAGTTTTGTTACTGTAAAATTTTGACCTAGTTTCAACTTGCTAGAACCGAGTTGTTTTCTTTCGTCGTTTGACTTTCGATGCTTTATTTGATTCGATTCTTTTGCAACCAGGGTTCTTAATTTGAACTCTCTGGTTAGATATTTTATTCGAGATTTCCCTGTGCATTAGATGAGTACTTATTGGATGCTTGTTGTTTGTCTGCGATAGATTACCCGGATTGCGCCGCTTGTTACTTCGAAACCCTAGGACTCGCGGATCATCAGCAAGGCAAGTAACACTTGATCATATCTTTCCTACTACCCAGTTTTATTGCATTAGATCAAACCCTCAAACACTTGCATTGTTAGGATCTAATTAAATTGTGGGTTGGGAAGTAGAATTGAGGTAGTACCTATTACCTGTTACTTATGAAACCTTGGGAGTTACTTCTACGTTTGCTTATTATGCTATGCTATGCTAGTAGACGTGGATTGGGTGAGTGAATATCCATGACAGATGTGAGATTGTTAATTAATGGCTTATCTAAGGTGGCAACCTAAACACACATCTGGGTGGATTGAGGCACCTGATGTCTATCAGGACTTGCCTGTTTTTTTTTCGGACCGCCACCCAGGCTCAAAGGGATCATAAGATCTTTCATGCTAGAAACTTC
>NW_021187035.1:0-992 GCF_002162155.2 Triticum dicoccoides
GACAATATTCACTCCACCAAACCAAAGCATAACCAGTGAAAGAACCAACCGCAACCTTAACCTTTTTATGTTCATCGAAATTATGGGAAGCAAATATATTTTTTATGTCGAACTCCCATTCAATATATAAAGCAGGTTTAAAACGGCCATTAAATGGTGGTATAGATACATTAACCTGATCATGTGCATTTGGATGTTTGTGCACCTCTCGTGACGGTTGTGGTATTTGCAAAGGTGGTGGCACGTCTCCCACGATCGACAAAGCCCATGAATTGACTCTGGATCCTGTCATGATTAGTAGAACAAGAAACAAAACCCAAAAATAATGTTCCTATAACTACTAGGATGTGGTGGTAAAACACTCACAGTAAAGCAAATATCAATGTCTTACAAGTTCTTACCATGCAGCAGGCGGTGATCGGCAACCAGCGGTGTCAAGTAACTCTGAATATTGAGTAAAGCGATTGCCAGGGGAGCGTACGTATACACGGAGTAGAAATATGTGGAGCTGGGTTGGCTATATATGGTAGCAAAAGATTAGCAATAATCAATGATGAGGACATCAATACCATTGTTACACCCACAGGCCCTGCTGCTATACATACTGGACCAATTACGAGAGCTCGCGCACGCCAACTAAATTACCAGGTACTTTCGTTTCTTGGTAATGATTCTAATGTTCATGAGAATATGATGCTGCCTAAATTGGATACATTTGTTTTGCTTACAAATGAAGGGCCTAGCTTGGAGAAGGATGAACATTGGAGCAAGAACAAGCATGGAGATGATGGCATGCGCAAGGGGAACAAGAACGGAGTTACAAGTGATGATTTCAGGACTTTGAAGCCACCATAATGGGTGCATGAAGCCTTGGACGAAATATACAAGATGCCACTTCATAAATTTCGTCCCGAGGCTATTTTAGGTGCTGCGTCACCTTATTATTGGGCCAGGCCCATGTAATTTCGAAATACATAAGTATAGGCTATTTT
>NW_021187036.1:0-1702 GCF_002162155.2 Triticum dicoccoides
GTCGTTGTAAGGGAGGAGGTCATTATGCGAGAGAATGCAAATCTCCGCGTGTGATGATTGCTACCGCGGATGGTGGATATGAGTCCGCTAGTGACTATGATGAGGAGACTTTGGCTCTTATTACACGTGAAGAACATGGTGGAGATGATTCTGATCATGAGACGCAATACATGGCTCCTGAAGACGCTGACAGGTATGAATGTTTAGTTGCTCAACGTGTTTTGAGTGTGCAGGTCACACAAGCTGAGCAAAATCAGAGGCACAATTTGTTCCATACCAAGGGAGTTGTGAAGGAACGTTCTGTGCGCGTCATAATAGACGGAGGGAGCTGCAACAACTTGGCTAGCATGGAGATGGTGGAGAAGCTTTCTCTCACCACAAGACCACATCCACATCCTTACTACATCCAATGGTTCAACAACAGTGGCAAGGTTAAGGTAACACGTACTGTTCGTCTGCATTTTAGTATCTCTACATATGCTGATTATGTTGATTGTGATGTGGTACCTATGCAAGCATGTTCCTTATTACTTGGTAGACCATGGCAATTTGATAAAAATTCTGTACACCATGGTAGAAACAATCACTATACTCTTGTTCATAAGGATAAAAATATTACTTTGCTTCCTATGACTCCTGATTCCATTTTGAAAGATGATATTAATAGAGCTAATAAAGCAAAACAGGAGACGAATAAGAGTGAAAATCAGATTGTGGCAAAAGAATTTGAGCAACAAATGAAGCCTAACAATAAACCATCTAGTGTTGCTTCTGAAATTAAATTGAAAAGTGCATGTTTATTAGCCACCAAATCTGATATTGATGAGCTAGATTTCGGCAAATCTGTTTGCTATGCTTTTGTGTGCAAAGAGGCATTATTTTCATTCGAGGACGTGCCTTCCTCTTTGCCTCCTGCTGTCACTAACATTTTGCAGGAGTTCGCTGACGTCTTTCCACAAGACGTGCCACCGGGATTACCGCCTATTCGAGGGATTGAGCATCAGATTGACTTAATTCCCGGTGCTTCACTGCCAAACCGTGCACCATACCGTACCAATCCAGCGGAGACAAAGGAGATTATGCGCCAAGTACAAGAGCTTCTCGACAAAGGTTATATACGCGAATCCCTTAGTCCTTGTGCTGTTCCTATTATTCTAGTGCCGAAAAAGGATGGTACATCACGTATGTGTGTGGATTGTAGAGGCATTAATAATATTACTATTCGTTATCGTCATCCTATTCCTAGGCTAGATGATATGCTTGATGAATTGAGTGGTTCTACAATATTCTCCAAAGTTGATTTGCGTAGTGGCTACCACCAAATTCGTATGAAATTGGGAGATGAATGGAAAACAGCATTTAAAACTAAGTTTGGATTATATGAGTGGTTAGTCATGCCTTTTGGGTTAACTAATGCACCTAGTACTTTCATGAGATTAATGAACGAAGTTTTACGTGCTTTCATTGGACGATTTGTGGTAGTTTACTTTGATGACATACTGATTTATAGCAGATCTTTGGAAGAACATTTGGAACATTTACGTGCTGTTTTTATTGCTCTACGTGATGCACGTTTGTTTGGTAACCTTGGGAAGTGCACCTTTTGCACTGACCGAGTATCTTTTCTTGGCTATGTTGTTACTCCACAGGGAATTGAAGTTGACAAAGCCAAGATTGAAGCTATTGAGAGTTGGCCGCAGCC
>NW_021187037.1:0-500 GCF_002162155.2 Triticum dicoccoides
AAAAATGAAATCTTGTAATAGACGAGTTTCCGTATGAAACCCTTATACTTCGAAAGAGATTGTCCGTTTTGTACACGAAGTGCATCCAGTTTTTGGCGTAACCCTCTCTACTTTGTCGCACATGCTATGTGGGTGAAATGATGATACCATGCCAACTTGGAACCTTTTCAGAGTTCATTTCAAATGCTTTTTGATTTCATGGTCTTATAGGTGAAAATAATCAGTAAATGCATTAAAAATAACAAATGTAGTTAGAAAGGGTTGTAAAATTGATGATGTGGCCTTGAATGGTGCATTTTAAACACAGATAAACAATGGAGTTCAAATAAGTTCAAAAAAATGAAATCCCTTTGTAACAGACGAGTTTCCATATGAAACTCTGATACTTCGAAAGAGATTGTCCGTTTTGTACACGATGTGCATGCAGTTTTTGCCGTAACGCTCTCTACTTTCTCGCACATGCAATGTGGGTGAAATGATGATACCATGCCAACTTGGAA
>NW_021187038.1:0-1660 GCF_002162155.2 Triticum dicoccoides
CAAGGCGCCATCATCAGCAATAGTGAAGGATGAGGGACTTCCTTCTTTGAGGTCTTGCTTAATCTTGTAGACTTCAGAGTCAAATCCCTGCATTGTCTTTATGGTGCCCACGAGATCGGGTTCAACAGCCAGGGTATAGAGGGAACCCTGGGAAACAACACGGAGATTCATCTTGCGGAACTCCGGAGGAGGGGGAGCGAGTGCACCCGGAGGAACAATATGGAGGTTTAGCTTTCTGAATTCTTCAACAAGTGAGGGCTGAACTTTGTGAACCTGGAGATGGTTGCAGTAAGACTTGCGGCTCAAGGCATCAGCCATTACATTAGCCTTGCCTGGTGTATAGGAAATACCCAAATCAAAGTCTGCAACAGTCTCCATCCATCTCTGCTGACGGAGGTTCAGGTCTGGCTGAGTAAACAGATACTTCAGACTTTGGTGGTCAGTGAAGATCTCGCAATGATTACCGAGTAGGTAATGTCGCCACTGTTTTAGCGCATGAATGACAACAGCAAGTTCGAGGTCGTGAACTGGGTAGTTCTCTTCGTGAGGGCGCAATTGCCGAGAGGCATAAGCAACTACTTTGCGCTCTTGCATTAGGACACAGCCTAACCCTTGACGGGAAGCGTCGCAGTAAATGATGAAGTCCTTCTTAGTATCAGGAGGAGCTAGTACTGGGGCAGAAGTCAACTTGTCTTTGAGTGCCTGGAAACTTTCCTGACATTTACCTGTCCATTGGAACTTGACGCCCTTATGCAACAGGTTAGTCAGAGGCCTGGCAATCTTGGAGAAGTTCTCGACGAATCGACGGCAATAGCTGGTGAGACCGAGAAAACTTCTGACTTGCTTGACATTCTTCGGAGGAGTCCAATCGAGAATAGCCTGAACTCGTTCAGGGTTGACAGCAATACCATCCTTAGAGATGACATGCCCGAGATAGGTTACTTCGGGAAGCCAGAATTCACACTTGGAGAACTTGGCATATAGCTGATGCTCTCGTAGCTTTTCCAGCACAAGACGAAGATGTTCAGCATGTTCTTCTTCACTCTTGGAAAATACCAGGATATCATCCAGATAAACCACGACGAACTTGTCGAGGTAATCCATGAATATATAGTTCATCAGGCGAGAGAAGGTGGCTGGAGCATTGGTTAAGCCGAAAGACATGACGGTGTACTCGTATGAACCATAAAGAGTCACAAAGGTGGTCTTGGGGATATCCTCCTCACGAACACGGATCTGGTGGTATCCCAACCTCAAGTCGAGTTTAGAGAACACTGATGAACCAGCCAGTTGATCATACAGATCATTGATCCGAGGAAGAGGATACTTATTCTGAATGGTAGCTTGATTTATAGGACGGTAGTCTTGGACCAATCGGTTTGTCCCATCTTTCTTCTTGACAAAGAGAGAAGGTGCTCCCCAAGGAGAGCAACTTGGGCGAATGAACCCACTTCGAAGAGATTTATCGATTTCCTCCTTAAGCTCAAGGAGTTCATGCGGCGGCATCTTGTAGGGTCGCTTGGCTATAGGAGTGGTGCCTGGTTTCAAGTCGATGACGAATTCGACAGCTCTAGCAGGGGGAATCCCTGGGAGTTCTTCAGGAAAGACGTCGAGGAAGTCACGCACGACGGGAATGTTTTCAATGCCCTCGAGTGGTGCG
>NW_021187039.1:0-1997 GCF_002162155.2 Triticum dicoccoides
GTGGAGAGAGGTAAGGTGACTAAGGCTGCATTATTTCTGCACCACTATGGATAGTCTTACCACCAAAGCCACATGACACGATTATGATTTAAATCCCAATGACTCCCACACACAAAAAACACGGCATGCTTGTCACACGAATGCAGGAATGTATAAAAGGTTATTTTCCTCTCGTTGAACATAACGGGAGGGTTGCGTAGCTGGTTAGCCTGTTCGATCATCAAACTTGAGGTCTCCGGTTCGATAACTACACTTGAGCATAATTCGTGCCAGGAGGATTCTTTGACTGGTCAAAATGGATGGATACGGAGCTATACAATCTCGTAGTGACCCTATAATCACCTCATCACGTATAGGTTGCAGCATCGGCGCTTGTTTTCTAGGGTTTGCAGTCTTCACACTCTCTCCAGTATATATATACACGCTGGAGCCTCAGCGCTTGTAGTTGCTCTATTCACACTCTCTCACCCTCTCCAGATCTAAACAAGACTTCGTTGGCCTCTCTCTCTCTCCCCTCACTGCTGGTCTTCTTGTAGTTGCTCTCTTCACACTCTCTCACCCTCTCCATATCTAAACAAGACTTCGTTGGCCTCTCTCTCTCCCCTCACTGCTGGTCAAAGAGTCGGCAGGATCCGTCCGCCGGGAAGGGAAGGAGGCTTAACGATGTCGCCGTCGGCGAGGGAGGGAATCCACTACCGGCGCAGTTGTTCACTTTCACCCAGCGGCGGCGCGGGAGGGCCTCCGACCCCTTCTTCTTCGCCGTCGTACAGTGTGGGTCGAACGGCCTCCGGTCGCCCACTGAACCACACCCCAAGAACCTTAAGGTATAATTTACTTATTCCACATGCATTGCTCTAGCTGCATGTGGGCTTTTTCCGCTTCTGTACTCGAATCTAGGTGTTGGATCAAACAAGAAAGTAGCGGGGAAAGTTGTATACCATGAATCTAGGACGTGGTTCAAAGAGGAAAGGAATGGGGGAAGTAGTGGGAAAAGTTGTATAGCATGAATCCAGGACGTGGTTCAAAAAGGAAAGGAAGGGGGAAAGTTGTATCGCATGAATCTAAGACGTGGTTCAAAGAGGACAGGAATGGGGGAAAGTTGTATAGCATAAATCTAGGACGTGGTTCACAGAGGACAGTAAGTGGGGAAAGTACTAGTACAGACTGGCTATCCAGCACCTACGTTGGTCAAAAATGGAAAACAATGAAAAACGCAGTACACACATCTGTAACAAACTGATCTTTTGTTTTGGGGGACAAGGCTGTAGAGTTTGAGCAGGACTAGATTTGCTGTGCTCACATAGGGAAAGATAACAAAACTGGGACCAATACAAATATGCTCCTTGGTTGTTTGTTCTTTGTTGCACCAGACTGTGCATCACCCCAGTACATCGGTAGATGCACATGGTGCTGGTGCATCCACTGTCCCATGCAACTCTTTAGCTGTTGTTAATCTAAGGCCCTGTTTGGTTAAAAACTCCCTAGTACCTACCTTCTTAGTTCCAAGGACTAAACATGGACTAGAGGTTACTAAATGACATGCTAAAAGACCATGTTACCCCTAGTAATGAACTAATAGAGACAAGGTGCGATGTGTGGCAGGGGCAACTATTGGAAAAAGTCCCAAAAAGTCTCTCCCTCGGGGTCTTCTTTCTTTAGTCCCAAATGCCCACTTTTAGTCCCCAAAAGTCCCTCTTGTTTGGTTTAGATGGGACTGACACGGAGTTTTTTTAGTCCCTCCACCAAAATGTCCCTGTAAACAAGAACCCTCTAATAATGCCGCTGGAAAATTGATGCAATGCCACAGTTAAAAGCAAATTACATGTTTAACGAATTTTATTGTTAATATAATCTCTCTGTTAATATTAATCAATGCCACCATTTGAGAAATGCTACTGTCTTACTTTCTTTCCCATTTAGATAAGGTAGATGCTTCTTTTTGTTGGCTTCTGTGTCATACACCGTTATAGACCACTAGTTGTTTCTTTTGCACCTCT
>NW_021187040.1:0-61235 GCF_002162155.2 Triticum dicoccoides
GGCGAGTGTCTCAAAACTCTTCCTAGGTCAAACTGACAGGATGGGCACGAAATTATTTTTTTTCCGACCAAAATTTTTTTTTTTCGACTGCCCGGACCCAAAAACTAGAAACAGGTCAAAAAAAACTTCCTATAATGGCACCTGTCTCAAAACACTCAGAAACACCTAAAAATAGGATTGCCAGAAATTTTTTCGAAAAATGCGTTTTCGAAAATTTTGGGCCTAAACGGAGCGTGGCTACCCGACTCTTTTTTTTTTTCTCCGAAACCTACTCCGGCAAGGAAACACGAATCGGAATCGAGATGGATCCCGAAAACAAACCTAATAAGCAAAGAACTCGGATTGGTGGTGGATATATGGTGGTGGTATATGGCAGCGGTGGTGGTAGCGGTGGTAGTATATGGATATGGATCGGTGGTGGTATATGGACACGGATTGGTGGTAGTATATGGATACGGATTCGGTGCGGTGGTGGTAGATGGCAGGGGCGATGATGATGGTGCGGCGGCGGCGTGACAACTTATGACCAGAACTCGAAACTCTAAAAGACTAGACTCTAAGACCAGCAACTAGACACGACGATGCAACCGCAAATTCAACAAAGCAAAACCCTAAAAAGATTATGCAAGGCTCAGATTGGTTCGGATATGATGAACTAACCCTAATTTTTTTTGTGGCTTTTTCGTGGACTATAGGTATGAAGAACAGACTCGATCTAAACTACGAAAAACTGTAAAATCTCACCGAGCAACCTGGAAATCTGATACCACTTGATAGAGGCAAAGGTGTCCCGTCTTTCGATGAGATGATGGATATCGCTTAGGTGGAAGTCGACTTTGACGATCCGACTACGAACGTGCGAGGACGTCGCGCCTTAGCAATCGCTAAACCAACTCCGAGAGGTTATTGACCACGCCGGAGCACGATCAACCTGACCACGAGGGTCTGTTTCCTGCGAGCAAACGAAGAACAAGCAAGAAACTAAGATTGCAATCTGGATATTGCGAATATAAGATGAAAGCTTTATTGATCAAGGTGGGGTTCTGTGACGCCTTTGTCTGGTCGTTGAACACAAACGAAGTACGCGAAGTTGCAGCTATGGCGAACTTTTAATCTAAACAAAAACCCAAAGTCTAAACGATGCCCTAAGGGCTGTATATATGGAGGAAGAGGGGGGGGGGAATTTCGTGGCCCTTGGTGGAGGGGTCCGAAATCAACCCTATCTCTTGTTTCCCCACACATACGGACTCTAAAAATAGCCTATACTTATGTATTTCGAAATTACATGGGCCTGGCCCAATAATAAGGTGACGTAGCACCTAAAATAGCCTCGGGACGAAATTTATGAAGTGGCATCTTGTATATTTCGTCCAAGGCTTCATGCACCCATTATGGTGGCTTCAAAGTCCTGAAATCATCACTTGTAACTCCGTTCTTGTTCCCCTTGCGCATGCCATCATCTCCATGCTTGTTCTTGCTCCAATGTTCATCCTTCTCCAAGCTAGGCCCTTCATTTGTAAGCAAAACAAATGTATCCAATTTAGGCAGCATCATATTCTCATGAACATTAGAATCATTACCAAGAAACGAAAGTACCTGGTAATTTAGTTGGCGTGCACGAGCTCTAGTAATTGGTCCAGTATGTATAGCAGCAGGGGCTGTGGGTGTAACAATTGTATTGATGTCCTCATCACCCTGGCAATCGCTTTACACAATCTTCAGAGTTATTTGACCCTGCTAGTTGCCTGTCACCACCTGCTACTTGGTAAGAACTTGTAAGATATTGATATTTGCTTTACTGTGAGCGCTTTACCACCACACCCTAGTAGTTCATAGGAACATTATTCTTGAATTTTGTTTCTTGTTTCTACTAATCATGACAGGATCCGAAGATAGAAGTTCTTGGACGACGGACACATCTTCACCATCACGAGAGTTGGGACAACACACACAAGCACATGGTCAGGTTATCTTTTTACCGTCATTTGAGGATAGATTTAATCCTACTACTTATCTAGCTTGGGAGCTTAAAGTAGAACAAGTTTTTAGTCACCATGACTTTTCTGAACTTGAGCGAGTGCGAGCAGCCACTAGAGCATTTACTAATTTTGCTTCTGTTTGGTGGAGTGTACATTGTAAGAAAAACATTGATAACCAACCCACAACTTGGAAAGTTTTGAAAGCTGTAACGAGACAACAATTTTTCCCTCCTTATTATCGTTGTGAATTGCTTCGCAAATTTAAACAATTTAAACAAGGCAACAACACTGTTCATGCTTACTACCAAGAGTTCAAATCTTATATGCATCATTGTGACATAGAAGAATCTGAGAATAATACAATGAATAGATTTTTTGGTGGTTTGAACCATGATATTCAGGCAAGATTTTAGTATATTCCTCGTTGCATTACTGGTATGTATGTCCGTGCTTGTACCTTTGAGAGACAGATACAGGAGGATGCATTAGGTGACTACAACAACTACTATTCCAGTTCATGCTCACCACCGCCGGTGGGTTACTCCATCATTGCACCTCAGATTATGAGCGCGGCATCATCTCAAGGGTATTGTACATTGTCAACGTCCGTACCTGCATCAGCTACATCTTTGCCACAAGGTAACAATAAAGGTATTGATGATATAACTTCACATGAGAATGATGCATGCCTAGTTAACTTGAATGCGTCATGTATTGAGTTACCTATTGATTTGAGCACACCACCTATTTTAGAGAATCTTGTTACTGTCATGAATGCGTCATGTGATCAAACAACTGAAATATCAACAATTTTGAGTGCACCCATTGAATTAACTGTTGATGCAAAAGAACTAATGTTTAATCATTTTGATATGGCCTCCAATCTTGGTGATGATTCTGTGTCCAATGACTTATTGCATGTTTGCTTATTTAAGCATGTTGTAGCATGTAAATTTGATGCAAGTAAGTTTTATTCACCAAAGTTGGGATGGTTTAATGATGAACATTGCGAATCTTTTGAAATGAATAAGAGCTTCACTTATATGTGCAAACTGAGTTCTAATATTTTCATGCCTTCTACTTCTTGTGATAATTTTTCGGCTTTAGTTTTTATGAACTATGAAAGTTACTCATGTATACATGTGTCATACGTGCAAAAATCAAGGGAAGTTAAACTGGATGACATATACATATACAACATGTACACCTTGTCTCTTTTGTTAGCCACATTTCAGATTAAGCAACGCCGAGGACGGCTTTGTTTTCAAAAAGGGGAGGATGATGAGGACATGACTACCTTGGATACGACCAAAAATATTGCATACATGCATATTTGTCAGGTGATTTCTAATACAAACTATTCAATAATCTATTTATGTTATCCAGAACAAAAATACTTCACACACTTTTGTGTTTTGTCTAATTGCAGGTGTATGGGACATTTGTACAATCCACATATGAAGATAAGTGAAAAGGAGAAGTTTAGGTTGTGTTCAAAAAGTCCTTCTCACGTCACTTTTGGGCCAAGAGAAGATAGAGTCCAAGTCTCTCACGTTCTGGATTCAGATTCGGACTGCACAGACATACCTGACTCAAAACGCCAATAACTTTTTCATACGGACTCCGAATTGGGTGATTCTTTTCTTGTTGGAAAATAGATTTCGTGTTGTTTCCAACCCAATTGGATTCACCTTCAAATTCGTCTGGAGCGTTGAGTTACGGACGAAACAATCCGACGTTGTAGCAGAATCCGAGTCAAACTACAAGCCCAAAGGTGTTGCATCACCTCCACTTGGGCCCATGAGCCTTGTACGACCTAGGGTTAGTTTTAGGATGCCTTGGGACGTCCTCCCACCTCCTTGGCCGCCACCCCTTGCTCCTATATAAGTAGATCCATCTAGTAGCTTTTTCCTTGGGATTTTTTATTTAAAAGTTAGCCATTGCAACTTCGTGTACTTCGTTTGTGTCCAACGACCAGACCAAGACCGCTTACGGATCCCCACCATTATCAATACCTCATATATATTTGCAATATTCAGATTGCTTTATCATATTCTTGCTCGTTCTTCGATTGCTTGCAGGAATAGACCTTCGTGGTCAGGCTGACCGTGCTTCCGGCATCGTCAGTAACCTCAGGAGATTGGATTAGCGATTGCTAAGGCGCAACGTCGTGCACGTTTGTAGTCGGATCATCAAAGTCGTCTCCACCAAATCGATAGTTATTATCTCATCGAAAGATCGGGACACCCTCGCCTCTATCAGTCGAATACAACGCTTTCCGGCAACTGTGATCTGGATGACTCGGCGGCAGATTCCAGCCCGGTTTCGGTTTCACCGGGTCATTATAGCGCGTACAGCCTTTGGGTAAATCCTTACGGTGACATAAATTCTTGCAGGCTGACTAACCCGGCTGATGAATTCAATGTTGACGCAGATCTTTCTGAACCGGCACTTTTTATCCGGAAAATCTCAAACTTCCCAATCCATTAGAGAAATCCCTCCAAGAACTCAACACCACCGTGCGCAAGCCCCACAGTGGGCGCCAACTGTCGTGGAATTGTCACGGCAGATGTCCTTAGTGTCAGGACTTAGTCGTGAGGCCAACGGATCTATGTGGTAGCTTGAGAGGGGTTGAGCGGGACAAGAGACGCGATGTTTTACTCAGGTATGGCCCCTCACGGTGGAGGTAAAAGCCTACATCCTGCTTCATTGATATTGATGATGATGATCACGGTTACAAGAGTGCTCTATCCTGAGAGCTATTGTCTAAACATAACTTGTCCAACTTGTGGAACTTGTGAATCTTGTCCCTTTTGGGGGAGCCCTGCCTCTCCTTATATATGTTGAAGGGGCGGGTTACATGTAGAGTCCTATTAGGATTAGGACTAGTCTATCTCTAATACAAACCGGATAAAAGTCCAGGTCTTAATTCCTTGTAAGATAAATGTTGATGAGGACATCAATACCATTGTTACACCCACCGCCCCTACTGTTACATATACTGGACCAATTACTAGAGCTCGCGCACGCCAATTAAATTACCAGGTACTTTTGTTTCTTGGTAATGATACTAATGTTCATGAGATTATGATGCTGCCTAAATTGGATACATTTGTTTTGCTTACAAATGAAGGGCCTAGCTTGGAGAAGGATGAACATTGGAGCAAGAACACGCATGGAGTTGATGGCATGCGCAAGGGGATCAAGAACGGAGTTACAAGTGATGATTTCAGGACTTTGAAGCCGCCATAAGGAGTGCATGAAGCCTTGGACGAAATATACAAGATGCCACTTCATAATATTCGTCCATAGGCTATTCTAGGTGCTGCGTCACCTTATTAATGGGCCAGTGATGAGGACATGACTACCTTGGATATGACCAAAAATATTGCATATATGCATATTTGTCAGGTGATTTCTAGTGCAAACTATTCAATAATCTATTTATGTTATCCAGAACAAAAATACTTCACACACTTTTGTGTTTTGTCTAATTGCAGGTGTATGGGACATTTGTACAATCCACATATGAAGATAAGGAAGAAAGAGATGTTTATTTGCTGTCCAAAAAGTTCTCTCACGTCACTTTTGGCCCAAGAGAAGATAGAGTCCAAGTCTCTCACGTTCTGGATTCAGATTCGGACTGCACAGACATACCTGACTCAAAACGCACACAAGTTTTTCATACGGACTCCGAATTGGGTGATTCTTTTTTTGTTGGAAACTAGATTTCGTGCACTTTCCAACCCAATTGGAATCACCTTCAAATTCGTCCGGAGCGTTGAGTTGTGGACGAAACAATCTGATGCTGCAGCAGAATCTGAGTCAAACTACAAGTCCAAAGGTGTTACATCACCTCCACTTGGGCCCATTGGCCTTGTACGACCTAGATTTAGTTTTAGGCTGCCTTGGGACGTCCTCCCACCTCCTTGGCCTCCACCCCTTGCTCCTATATAAGTAGATCCATCTAGTAGCTTTTCCTTGGGATTTGTTTAGTTAAAAGTTAGCCAACGCAACTTCGTGTACTTCGTTTGTGTCCAACGACCAGACCAAGACCGCTTACGGATCCCCACCATTATCAATACCTCATATATATTTGCAATATTCAGATTGCTTTATCATATTCTTGCTCGTTCTTCGATTGCTTGCAGGAATAGACCTTCGTGGTCAGGCTGACCGTGCTTCCGGCATCGTCAGTAACCTCAGGAGATTGGTTTAGCGATTGCTAAGGCGCAACGTCGTGCACGTTTGTAGTCGGATCGTCAAAGCCGTCTCCACCAAATCGATAGTTATCATCTCATCGAAAGATCGGGACACCCTCGCCTCTATCACGTGCAGCCACCTGTACCACCACCAGCAGGTCGACCTCAGGTATATATTCGTAATGGTAGGCCTGCACCACCACCTCAGGTACGAGATGATGTCCATATTCCTAAACTGAAATTGAATATTCCACCATTTGAGGGTAGATATGTTCCTGATATATATCTTACTTGGGAGTTAGAAACTGAACAACGATTTACATGTTTACAATATCCTGAGGAGAGACGAGTTGCTGCTGCCGTTTGTGCTTTCACTAGTTTTGCATGTGTATGGTGGTCTGAACATTGTAGATTATATCCTATTCCAACTACTTGGGCTGCTTTGAAAACTGCTATGCGTACGCGTTGGGTTCCACCATATTATCAACGTGAATTGCTTCAAAAATTGCAGCGTTTAAGACAAGGGAAAAATTCTGTAGAAGAATATTATCAGGAATTACAAACTGGCATGATTAGATGTGGTATTGTTGAGGAGAATGAAGCTATGCTTGCACGTTTTCTGGGTGGATTAAATAGAGAGATTCAGACCATTCTAGACTATGAGGAGTATACTAATATCACTCGTTTATTCCATCTTGCTTGTAAAGCTGAACGTGAAGTGCAGGATCGACAAGCATTGGGGCGAACTAACTTTTCTGCAGGCCGACCTTCATCATGGACACCACGTACATCTTCTACTTCAACTGCACCAGCACCTCCATCCGGTGCCACCTCCAGCCGTGATACAAGAAAACAGGCACAACCACCATTATCTGCCAAGAGCGCACCTGCGGGGCCTGCACAGCGTTCTTCTTCTTCCATGGCATCAACAGGGCACACAAGTGATATTATTTGTCGTCGTTGTAAGGGAGGAGGTCATTATGCGAGAGAATGCAAATCTCCGCGTGTGATGATTGCTACCGCGGATGGTGGATATGAGTCCGCTAGTGACTATGATGAGGAGACTTTGGCTCTCATTACACGTGAAGAACATGGTGGAGATGATTCTGATCATGAGACGCAATACATGGCTCCTGAAGACGCTGACAGGTATGAATGTTTAGTTGCTCAACGTGTTTTGAGTGTGCAGGTCACACAAGCTGAGCAAAATCAGAGGCACAATTTGTTCCATACCAAGGGAGTTGTGAAGGAACGTTCTGTGCGCATCATCATAGACGGAGGGAGCTGCAACAACTTGGCTAGCATGGAGATGGTGGAGAAGCTTTCTCTCACCACAAGACCACATCCACATCCTTACTACATCCAATGGTTCAACAACAGCGGCAAGGTTAAGGTAACACGTACTGTTCGTGTGCATTTTAGTATCTCTACATATGCTGATTATGTTGATTGTGATGTGGTACCTATGCAAGCATGTTCCTTATTACTTGGTAGACCATGGCAATTTGATAAAAATTCTGTACACCATGGTAGAAACAATCACTATACTCTTGTTCATAAGGGTAAAAATATTACTTTGCTTCCTATGACTCCTGATTCCATTTTGAAAGATGATATTAATAGAGCTAATAAAGCAAAACAGGAGACGAATAAGAGTGAAAATCAGATTGTGGCAAAAGAATTTGAGCAACAAATGAAGCCTAATAATAAACCATCTAGTGTTGCTTCTGAAATTAAATTGACAAGTGCATGTTTATTTGCCACCAAATCTGATATTGATGAGCTAGATTTCAGCAAATCTGTTTGCTATGCTTTTGTGTGCAAAGAGGCATTATTTTCATTCGAGGACGTGCCTTCCTCTTTGCCTCCTGCTGTCACTAACATTTTGCAGGAGTTCGCTGACGTCTTTCCACAAGACGTGCCACCGGGATTACCGCCTATTCGAGGGATTGAGCATCAGATTGACTTAATTCCCGGTGCTTCACTGCCAAACCGTGCACCATACCGTACCAATCCAGAGGAGACGAAGGAGATTATGCGTCAAGTACAAGAGCTTCTCGACAAAGGTTATATACGTGAATCCCTTAGTCCTTGTGCTGTTCCTATTATTCTAGTGCCGAAAAAGGATGGTACATCACGTATGTGTGTTGATTGTAGAGGCATTAATAATATTACTATTCGTTATCGTCATCCTATTTGATGAGGACATGACTACCTTGGATATGACCAAAAATATTGCATATATGCATATTTGTCAGGTGATTTCTAGTGCAAACTATTCAATAATCTATTTATGTTATCCAGAACAAAAATACTTCACACACTTTTGTGTTTTGTCTAATTGCAGGTGTATGGGACATTTGTACAATCCACATATGAAGATAAGGAAGAAAGAGATGTTTATTTGCTATCCCAAAAGTTCTCTCACGTCACTTTTGGCCCAAGAGAAGATAGAGTCCAAGTCTCTCACGTTCTGGATTCAGATTCGGACTGCACAGACACACCTGACTCAAAACGCACACAAGTTTTTCATACGGACTCCGAATTGGGTGATTCTTTTTTTGTTGGAAACTAGATTTCGTGCACTTTCCAACCCAATTGGAATCACCTTCAAATTCGTCCGGAGCGTTGAGTTGTGGACGAAACAATCTGATGCTGCAGCAGAATCCGAGTCAAACTACAAGTCCAAAGGTGTTACATCACCTCCACTTGGGCCCATTGGCCTTGTACGACCTAGATTTAGTTTTAGGCTGCCTTGGGACGTCCTCCCACCTCCTTGGCCGCCACCCCTTGCTCCTATATAAGTAGATCCATCTAGTAGCTTTTCCTTGGGATTTGTTTAGTTAAAAGTTAGCCAACGCAACTTCGTGTACTTCGTTTGTGTCCAACGACCAGACCAAGACCGCTTTCGGATCCCCACCATTATCAATACTTCATACATATTTGCAATATTCAGATTGCTTTTATCATATTGTTGCTCGTTCTTCGATTGCTTGCAGGAATAGACCTTCGTGGTCAGGTTGATCGTGCACCGGCGTGGTCAATAACCTCTGGAGATTGGTTTAGCGATTGCTAAGGCGCAACGTCGTGCACGTTTGTAGTCGGATCGTCAAAGTCGTCTCCACCAAATCGATAGTTACCATCTCATCGAAAGATCGGGACACCCCCGACTCTATCAGCCAGGCCCATGTAATTTCGAAATACTTAAGTATAGGCTATTTTTAGAGTCCGTATGTGTGGGGAAACAAGAGTTAGGGTTGGTTTCGGACCCCATCCTCAAGGGCCACGAAATTCCCCCCTCTTCCTCCATATATACAGCCCTTAGGGCATCGTTTAGACTTTGGGTTTTGTTTAGATTAAAAGTTCGCCATAGCTGCAACTTCGCGTACTTCGTTTGTGTCCAGCGACCAGACCAAGACGTCACAGAACCCCACCTTGATCAATAAAGCTTTCATCTTATATTCGCAATATCCCGATTGCAATCTCAGTTTCTTGCTTGTTCTTCGTTTGTTCGCAGGAAACAGACCCTCGTGGTCAGGTTGATCGTGCTCCGGCGTGGTCAATAAGCCTCGGAAGTTGGTTTAGCGATTGCTAAGGCGCGACGTCTCGCACGTTCGTAGTCTGATCGTCAAGGTCGACTCCCACAGAAAATGATAGCCACCATCTCACCGAAACATCGGGACACCATAGCCTCTATCAAGTGGTATCAGATTTCCAGGTTGCTCGGTGAGATTTTACAGTTTTTCGTAGGTTAGGTCGAGTCTGTTCTTCATACCTACAGTCCACGAAAAATCCACACAAAAAAAATAGGGTTAGTTCATCATATCCGAACCAATCTGAGCCTTTGCATAATCTTTTTAGGGTTTTTGCGTTGTTGAATTTGCGGTTGCATCGTCGTGTCAAGTTGCTGATCTTAGAGTCTAGTCTTTTAGAGTTTCGAGTTCTGGTCATAAGTTGTCACGCCGCCGCCGCACCATCATCATCGCCCATGTACCACTTTTTCTTATCCGCCACCGCTCTGAATCCATATCCATATACCACCACCAATCCGTATCCATATACCACCACCAATCTTTATCCATATACCACCACCGCTACCATATACCACCACCGCTGCCATATACCACAACCATATATCCACCAACAATCCGAGTTCTTCTCATATTAGGTATGTTCTTGAGATCAGTCTAAATTCCGATTCGTGTTTCCTTGCCTGCGTAGGTCTCGAAAAAAAAAAGAGTCTGGAGACCCCCGGGCAGTTTTTAGGCCAAAATTTTCACGGGCAAATTTTTTCCCTATCCTATTTTTAGGCTTTTCTGAGTCTTTTGAGCCACGTGCCATCATAGTGATTTTTTGTCGCACTTTTTCATCGTCGCTGCCCTGATTTCCGAAAAAAAAGTGAAAAAAAATTTCGTGCCCATCCTATCAGTTTGACGAGGGAAGAGTTTTGAGACACTCGCCATTATGGTGATTTTTCGCAAAAAAAAAGAGGAGCACAAAAAAAGGAGCACAAAAAAAGAGCGAAAAAAAGAGAGTTCCAGAGTGTGCTTCCCTTATTTACGTGCAGCGCCGTGATTTTGTTAGTGTTCTAGGCTCGCGTCTCTAGCACGGTCTAGCCTAGGACCAGCACAGTACCGTCGTCGAGCGTTTATTCAACTTTGCATCTCTGAATTGATTATTGCTGACCCTTTTTGCTACCGTACTATAAGCCTTCCCAGCTCCACATACATCTACGTCGTGCGTTTGACTCTCCCTGGCAATTGCTCTATCCAAGCTTTTGAGAGTTTTGACTACAACGGTTGCCGATCACCGCCTGCTGCTGGGTAAGAACTGGTAAGAATTTGAGATTTGCTAGACGGATTTGTGACACCCGCCACCACCACCACTTGTTAGTAGTATGTAGGATCATATTCTTGTGTGTTTCTATTGCTGCTAACCATGCCAGGATCACAAGCCGACGAGACTGACTGGGAGAACTTGACGAACAAGGAGCTTCATGATACGTTTCAGCAAATGATGAGTGGACAGGTGCAAGATGTGATAAACAGATTTGAAGAGGCCATGGAGAAGATAGATGGCATGGAGAAGACGTTTGAAACAAAGCTCGATAACAAGTTTGCTGAATTGCTTTCGCGTTTTCCACCACCACCACCGGCTGCTCCTGCCGCACCTCTGCAACAACAGCAACAACACCGACTACCTCCACGTCGGGAAACAGCCCTCCGCCGAGCGAGCCGTGTCCCTCTTCAGTCGGGCCAAACTGTTGGTGCTGTTGTTGATACTTCTGTGGCTCCTACTGCTGAAGTGGAGGAGGATGATTATGTGGGAGATTATGAGGATGAGGTTGATCAAAATCCGAACTACGTGCCACCACCAGCATAGCAACCACCAGGTCGTCCACATGCAAATAATGGCAATGGTAGGGCTCACCCTCATGTACGAGATCATGACCATCTCCCTAAACTAAAATTGAATATTCCACCATTTGAGGGTAGATATGTTCCTGATATATATCTTACTTGGGAGTTAGAAACTGAACAACGATTTACATGTTTACAATATCCCGAGGAGAGACGTGTTCCTGCTGCTGTTTGTGCTTTCACTAGTTTTGCATGTGTTTGGTGGTCTGAGCATTGTAGATTATATCCTATTCCGGCTACTTGGGCTGCTTTGAAAACTGCTATGCGTACTCGTTGGGTTCCACCATATTATCAACGTGAATTACTTCAAAAATTGCAGCGCTTAAGACAGGGAAAAAATTCTGTAGAAGAATATTATCAGGAATTACAAACTGGCATGATTAGATGTGGTATTGTTGAGGAGAATGATGCCATGCTTGCATGTTTTATGGGTGGATTAAATAGAGAGATTCAGACGATTCTAGAGTATAAGGAGTATACTAATATCACTCGTTTATTCCATCTTGCTTGTAAAGCTGAACGTGAAGTGCAGGATCGACAGGCATTGGCGCGGACTAACTTTTCTGCAGGTCGACCTTCACCATGGACACCACGTGCATCATCTACTTCCACACGTTCTGCTACATCGGCGCCTCCGTCGGCTGCCACCTCCAACCGTGATACAATAAAGCAGGCACAATCACCACTATCTGCCAAGAGCACACCTTCTGGGCCTGCAAAGAGCTCTTCTTATCCATGGCATCAACAGGGCAAACACATGATATTGTTTGTCGACGTTGCAAGGGTGGAGGTCATTATACGAGAGAATGCCCATCTAAGCATGTGATGATTGTTACTGAGGATGGTGGGTATGAGTCCGCTAGTGACTATGATGAGGAGACTTTGGCTCTTATTACACGTGACAAACACGGTGGAGACAATTCTGATCATGAGACACAATACATGGCTCCTGAAGATGCTGACATGTATGAATGTTTAGTTGCTCAACGTGTTTTGAGTGTGCAGGTTACACAAGCTGAGCAAAATCAGAGGCATAATTTGTTCCATACAAAGGGAGTTGTGAAGGAACGTTCTGTTCGCGTGATCATAGATGGAGGGAGCTGCAATAACTTGGCTAGCATGGAGATGGTGGAGAAGCTATCTCTCACCACAAGACTACATCCACATCCTTACTACATCCAATGGTTCAACAACAGCGGCAAGATTAAGGTAACACGTACTGTTCGTGTGCATTTTAGTATCTCTACATATGCTGATTATGTTGATTGTGATGTGGTACCTATGCAAGCATGTTCCTTATTACTTGGTAGACCATGGCAATTTGATAAAAATTCTGTACACCATGGTAGAAACAATCAGTATACTCTTGTTCATAACGATAAAAATATTACTTTGCTTCCTATGACTCCTGATTCCATTTTGAAAGATGATATTAATAGAGCTAATAAAGCAAAACAGGAGACAAATAAGAGTGAAAATCAGATTGTGGCAAAAGAATTTGAGCACCAAATGAAGCCTAATAATAAACCATCTACTGTTGTTTCTGAAATTAAATTGAAAAGTGCATGTTTACTTGCCACCAAATCTGATATTGATGAGCTAGATTTTAGCAAATCTGTTTGCTATGCTTTTGTGTGCAAAGAGGCATTATTTTCATTCGAGGACGTGCCTTCCTCTTTGCCCCCTGCTGTCACTAACATTTTGCAGGAGTTCGCTGACGTCTTTCCACAAGACGTGCCACTGGGATTACCACCTATTCGAGGGATTGAGCATCAAATTGACTTAATTCCTGGTGCTTTGCTACCCAACCATGCACCATACCGTACCAATCCAGAGAAGACGAAGGAGATTATGCGTCAAGTACAAGAACTGCTCGACAAAGGTTATATACGCGAATCCCTTAGTCCTTGTGCTGTTCCTATCATTTTAGTGCCGAAAAAGGATGGTACGTCGCGTATGTGTGTTGATTGTAGAGGCATTAATAATATTACTATTCGTTATCGTCATCCTATTCCTAGGTTAGACGATATGCTTGATGAATTGAGTGGCTCTACAATATTCTCCAAAGTTGATTTGCGTAGTGGATACCATCAAATTCGTATGAAATTGGGAGATGAATGGAAAACAGCATTTAAAACTAAGTTTGGATTATATGAATGGTTAGTCATGCCTTTTGGGTTAACTAATGCACCTAGTACTTTCATGAGGTTAATGAACGAAGTTTTACGTGCTTTCATTGGACCATTTGTGGTAGTTTACTTTGATGACATATTGATTTATAGCAAATCTTTGGAGGAACATTTGGGACATTTACGTGCTGTTTTTATTGCTCTACGTGATGCACGTTTGTTTGGAAACCTTGGAAAGTGCACCTTTTGCACCAACCGAGTATCTTTTCTTGGCTATGTTGTTACTCCACAGGGAATTGAAGTTGATAAAGCCAGGATTGAAGCTATTGCCGCAGCCCAAAACGGTCACACAAGTGAGGAGTTTCCTTGGCCTCGCTGGTTTCTATAGACGTTTTGTGAGAGAGTTCAGCACCATTGCTGCACCTCTCAACGAGCTTACAAAGAAGGATGTGCCTTTTGTTTGGGGTACCGCACAAGAAGAAGCCTTCATGGTATTGAAAGATAAGTTGACACATGCTCCTTTACTCCAACTTCCTAATTTCAATAAGACTTTTGAGCTTGAATGTGATGCTAGTGGAATTGGATTAGGAGGTGTGTTATTACAAGATGGAAAACCTGTTGCATACTTTTCTGAAAAATTGAGTGGGCCTAGTCTGAACTATTCTACTTATGATAAAGAATTATATGCTCTTGTTCGGACCTTAGAAACATGGCAACATTATTTATGGCCCAAGGAATTTGTTATACATTCTAATCATGAATCTTTGAAACACATTAAAAGTCAAGCAAAACTGAACCGTAGACATGCTAAATGGGTTGAATTCATTGAGACTTTCCCTTATGTCATTAAACACAAGAAGGGTAAAGAAAATGTTATTGCTGATGCCTTGTCTCGTCGTTATACTATGCTTTCACAACTTGAATTTAAAATATTTGGTTTGGAGACCATCAAAGATCAATATGTTCATGATGCTGAATTTAAAGATGTATTGCGGAATTGTAAGGAAGGGAGAACTTGGAACAAGTTCATTCTTAACGATGGATTTGTGTTTCGTGCTAACAAGCTATGCACAGCTAGCTCCGTTCGTCTTTTGTTGTTGCAGGAGGCGCATGGAGGAGGGTTAATGGGACACTTTGATAGAGGCAAAGGTGTCCCGTCTTTCGATGAGATGGTGGATTTCGCTTTGGTGGAAGTCGACTTTGACGATCCGACTACGAACGTGCGAGGACGTCGCGCCTTAGCAATTGCTAAACCAACTCCGAGAGGTTATTGACCACGCCGGAGCACGATCAACCTGACCACGAGGGTCTGTTTCCTGCGAGGAAACGAAGAACAAGCAAGAAACTAAGATTGCAATCTGGATATTGCGAATATAAGATGAAAGCTTTATTGATCAAGGTGGGGTTCTGTGACGCCTTTGTCTAGTCGTTGAACACAAACGAAGTATGCGAAGTTGCAGCTATGGCGAACTTTTAATCTAAACAAAATCCAAAGTCTAAACGATGCCCTAAGGGCTGTATATATGGAGGAAGAGGGGGGAATTTCGTGGCCCTTGGTGGAGGGGTCCGAAATCAACCCTATCTCTTGTTTCCCCACACATACGGACTCTAAAAATAGCTTATACTTATGTATTTCGAAATTACATGGGCCTGGCCCAATAATAAGGTGACGCAGCACCTAAAATAGCCTCGGGACGAAATTTATGAAGTGGCATCTTGTATATTTCGTCCAAGGCTTCATGCGCCCATTATGGTGGCTTCAAAGTCCTGAAATCATCACTTGTAACTCCGTTCTTGTTCCCCTTGCGCATGCCATCATCTCCATGTTTGTTCTTGCTCCAATGTTCATCCTTCTCCAAGCTAGGCCCTTTATTTGTAAGCAAAACAAATGTATCCAATTTAGGCAGCATCATATTCTCATGAACATTAGAATCATTACCAAGAAACGAAAGTACCTGGTAATTTAGTTGGCGTGCGCGAGCTCTAGTAATTGGTCCAGTATGTATAGCAGCAGGGCCTGTGGGTGTAACAATTGTATTGATGTCCTCATCATCCTGCCCTTCTTGAAATGAAGTCGTCCTCGACGGAAGTTCATCTTCCTCACCCAAATAAGGCTTCAAATCTGCAATGTTAAAAGTGGGACTAACCCCAAAATCTGCAGGCAGCTCAAGTTTACATGCATTATCATTTATTTTCTCTAACACCTTAAAGGGACCATCAGCACGTGGCATTAACTTTGATTTGCGCAAATCAGGAAATCTATCCTTACGCAAATGTAACCAAATAAGATCTCCAGGTGCAAACACAACATGTTTTCTACCCTTATCTCCAACAAGTTTATACTTAGCATTCATACGCTCAATGTTTTCCTTAGTTAACTCATGCATTTTTAAAATCAATTCAGCACGTTGTTTAGCATCAAAATTAACCTTCTCCGAAGATGGAAGAGGCAACAAATCAATAGGTGCACGAGGTAGGAAACCATACACAACTTCAAAAGGGCACATCTTAGTAGTAGAATGCAATGAACGATTATAAGCAAATTCAATATGAGGCAAGCATTCCTCCCACATTTTCTTATTATTCTTCAAAACAGCCCTAAGCATAGTAGACAACGTTCTATTGACTACTTCAGTTTGTCCATCAGTTTGGGGGTGACAAGTAGTACTAAAAAGCAGTTTAGTCCCCAACTTAGCCCATAAACATCTCCAAAAGTGGCTAAGAAATTTAGTATCACGATATGAAACAATAGTATTTGGCACACCATGCAAGCGAATAATTTCACGAAAGAACAAATCAGCAACATTAACAGCATCATCGCTTTTATGACATGGTATAAAGTGTGCCATTTTCGAGAATCTATCCACGACAACAAATATGCTATCCCTCCCCTTCTTTGTTCGAGGTAAACCTAAAACAAAGTCCATAGATATATCCTCCCAAGGAACACTAGGTACAGGCAAAGGCATATATAAACCATGAGGATTGAGGCGTGACTTAGCTTTTTGACATGTAGTGCAGCGAGCAATAAAATGCTCAACATCCCGTCTCATCTTTGGCCAAAAGAAATGTGTAGCAAGTACGTCCTCCGTCTTCTTCACGCCAAAGTGTCCCATTAATCCTCCTCCATGCGCCTCCTGCAACAACAAAAGACGAGTCTGTTCTTCATACCTACAGTCCATGAAAAAGCCACAAAAAAAATTAGGGTTAGTTCATCATATCCGAACCAATCTGAGCCTTTGCATAATCTTTTTAGGGTTTTGCTTTGTTGAATTTGCGGTTGCATCGTCGTGTCTAGTTGCTGGTCTTAGAGTCTAGTCTTTTAGAGTTTCGAGTTCTGGTCATAAGTTGTCACGCCGCCGCCGCACCATCATCATCGCCCCTGCCATCTACCACCACCGCACCGAATCCGTATTCATATACCACCACCAATCCGTGTCCATATTCCACCACCGATCCATATCCATATACTACCACCGCTACCACCACCGCTGCCATATACCACCACCATATATCCACCACCAATCCGAGTTTTTTGCTTATTAGGTTTGTTTTCGGGATCCATCTAGATTCCGATTCGTGTTTCCTTGCCGGAGTAGGTTTCGGAAAAAAAAAAGAGTCGGGTAGCCATGCTCCGTTTAGGCCCAAAATTTTTCGAAAACGCATTTTTCGAAAAAATTTCTGGCTATCCTATTTTTAGGTGTTTCTGAGTGTTTTGAGACAGGTGCCATTATAGGAAGTTTTTTTTGACCCGTTTCCAGTTTTTGGGTCCGGGAGTCAAAAAAAAATTGGTCAAAAATAAATTTCGTGGCCATCCTGTCAGTTTGAGCTAAGAAGAGTTTTGAGACACTCGCCATTATAGCGATTTTTCGCAAAAAAAAAAAGCAGCGCAAAAAAAAAAGAGCGAAAAAAAATTCCAGAGTGTGCTTTTCCCTTGTTTACGTGCCGCGCCGTGATTTTGTTAGTGTTCTAGGCTCGCGTCTCTAGGACAGTCTAGCCTAGGACCAGCACAGTACCGTCGTTGAGCGTTTGTTCAACTTTGCATCTCTGAATTGATTATTGCTGACCCTTTTTGCTACCATATTATAAGCCTTCCCAGCTCCACATACATCTACGTCGTACGTTTGACTCTCCCTGGTAATCGCTCTATCCAAGCTTTGAGAGTTTTTGACTACAACGGTTGCCGATCACCGCCTGTTGCTGGGTAAGAACTGGTAAGAATTTGAGTTTTGCTTGACGGATTTGTGACACCCACCACCACCACTTCTTCGTAGTCTGTAGGATCATATTCTTGTGTGTTTCTATTGCTGCTAACCATGCCAGGATCACAAGCCGACGAGATTGACTGGGAGAATTTATCGAACAAGGAGCTTCATGATAAGTTTCAGCAAATGATGACTGAACAGGTGCAAGATGTGCTGAACAATTTTGAAGAGGCCATGGAGAAGATCACTGGCTTTGAGAAGACGTTCGAAACAAAGCTCGATAACAAGTTTAATGAATTGCTCGCGCGTCTTCCACCACAACCACTCGCTGCAGCTAACGCACCTCTCCAACAACAACAACAACAACAACAACGACTACCTCCACGTCGCGAAGCAGACCTCCGCCGAGCAAGCCGTGTTCCTCTTGCGTTTGGCCAAACTGTTGGTGCTGCTGTTGATACTTCTGTGGCTCCTGCTGCTGATGCGGAGGAGGATGATTATGTGGGAGATTATGAGGATGAGGTTGATCAAAATCAACACTACGTGCAGCCACCTGTACCACCACCAGCAGGTCGACCTCAGGTATATATTCGTAATGGTAGGCCTGCACCACCACCTCAGGTACGAGATGATGTCCATATTCCTAAACTAAAATTGAATATTCCACCATTTGAGGGTAGATATGTTCCTGATATATATCTTATTGGGAGTTAGAAACTAAACAACGATTTACATGTTTACAATATCCTGAGGAGAGACGAGTTGCTGCTGCCGTTTGTGCTTTCACTAGTTTTGCATGTGTATGGTGGTCTGAACATTGTAGATTATATCCTATTCCAACTACTTAGGCTGCTTTGAAAACTGCTATGCGTACGCGTTGGGTTCCACCATATTATCAACGTGAATTGCTTCAAAAATTGCAGCGTTTAAGACAAGGGAAAAATTCTGTAGAAGAATATTATCAGGAATTACAAACTGGCATGATTAGATGTGGTATTGTTGAGGAGAATGAAGCTATGCTTGCACGTTTTCTGGGTGGATTAAATAGAGAGATTCAGACCATTCTAGACTATAAGGAGTATACTAATATCACTCGTTTATTCCATCTTGCTTGTAAAGCTGAACGTGAAGTGCAGGATCGACAAGCATTGGGGCGAACTAACTTTTCTGCAGGCCGACCTTCATCATGGACACCACGTGCATCTTCTACTTCAACTGCACCAGCACCTCCATCCGGTGCCACCTCCACCCGTGATACAAGAAAACAGGCACAACCACCATTATCTGCCAAGAGCGCACCTGCGGGGCCTGCACAGCGTTCTTCTTCTTCCATGGCATCAACAGGGCACACAAGTGATATTATTTGTCGTCGTTGTAAGGGAGGAGGTCATTATGCGAGAGAATGCAAATCTCCGCGTGTGATGATTGCTACCGCGGATGGTGGATATGAGTCCGCTAGTGACTATGATGAGGAGACTTTGGCTCTTATTACACGTGAAGAACATGGTGGAGATGATTCTGATCATGAGACGCAATACATGGCTCCTGAAGACGCTGACAGGTATGAATGTTTAGTTGCTCAACGTGTTTTGAGTGTGCAGGTCACACAAGCTGAGCAAAATCAGAGGCACAATTTGTTCCATACCAAGGGAGTTGTGAAGGAACGTTCTGTGCGCGTCATCATAGACGGAGGGAGCTGCAACAACTTGGCTAGCATGGATATGGTGGAGAAGCTTTCTCTCACCACAAGACCACATCCACATCCTTACTACATCCAATGGTTCAACAACAGCGGCAAGGTTAAGGTAACACGTACTGTTCGTGTGCATTTTAGTATCTCTACATATGCTGATTATGTTGATTGTGATGTGGTACCTATGCAAGCATGTTCCTTATTACTTGGACCATGGCAATTTGATAAAAATTCTGTACACCATGGTACAAACAATCACTATACTCTTGTTCATAAGGATAAAAATATTACTTTGCTTCCTATGACTCCTGATTCCATTTTGAAAGATGATATTAATAGAGCTAATAAAGCACAACAGGAGAAGAATAAGAGTGAAAATCAGATTGTGGCAAAAGAATTTGAGCAACAAATGAAGCCTAATAATAAACCATCTAGTGTTGCTTCTGAAATTAAATTGAAAAGTGCATGTTTATTTGCCACCAAATCTGATATTGATGAGCTAGATTTCAGCAAATCTGTTTGCTATGCTTTTGTGTGCAAAGAGGCATTATTTTCATTCGAGGACGTGCCTTCCTCTTTGCCTCCTGCTATCACTAACATTTTGCAGGAGTTCGCTGACGTTTTTCCACAAGACGTGCCACCGGGATTACCGCCTATTCGAGGGATTGAGCATCAGATTGACTTAATTCCCGGTGCTTCACTGCCAAACCGTGCACCATACCGTACCAATCCAGAGGAGACGAAGGAGATTATGCATCAAGTACAAGAGCTTCTCGACAAAGGTTATATACGCGAATCCCTTAGTCCTTGTGCTGTTCCTATTATTCTAGTGCCGAAAAAGGATGGTACATTACGTATGTGTGTTGATTGTAGAGGCATTAATAATATTACTATTCGTTATCGTCATCCTATTCCTAGGCTAGATGATATGCTTGATGAATTGAGTGGCTCTACAATATTCTCCAAAGTTGATTTGCGTAGTGGCTACCATCAAATTCGTATGAAATTGGGAGATGAATGGAAAACAGCATTTAAAACTAAGTTTGGATTATATGAGTGGTTAGTCATGCCTTTTGGGTTAACTAATGCACCTAGTACTTTCATGAGATTAATGAACGAAGTTTTACGTGCTTTCATTGGACGATTTGTGGTAGTTTACTTTGATGACATATTGATTTATAGCAGATCCTTGGAGGAACATTTGGAACATTTACGTGCTGTTTTTATTGCTCTACGTGATGCACGTTTGTTTGGTAACCTTGGGAAGCGCACCTTCTGCACCGACCGAGTATCTTTTCTTGGCTATGTTGTTACTGCACAGGGAATTGAAGTTGATAAAGCCAAGATTGAAGCTATTGAGAGTTGGCCGCAGCCCAAAACGGTCACACAAGTGAGGAGTTTTCTTGGCCTCGCTGGATTCTATAGGCGTTTTGTGAGAGATTTCAGCACCATTGCTGCACCTCTCAATGAGCTTACAAAGAAAGATGTGCCTTTTCTTTGGGGTACCGCACAGGAAGAAGCCTTCACGGTATTGAAAGATAAGTTGACACATGCTCCTTTACTCCAACTTCCTGATTTTAATAAGACTTTTGAGCTTGAATGTGATGCTACTGGAATTGGATTAGGAGGTGTGTTATTACAAGATGGCAAACCTGTTGCATACTTTTCTGAAAAATTGAGTGGGCCTAGTCTGAATTATTCTACTTATGATAAAGAATTATATGCTCTTGTTCGGACTTTAGAAACATGGCAACATTATTTATGGCCCAAAGAATTTGATATACATTCTGATCATGAATCATTGAAACATATTAAAAGTCAAGCTAAACTGAATCGTAGACATGCTAAATGGGTTGAATTCATTGAGACTTTCCCTTATGTCATTAAACACAAGAAGGGAAAAGAAAATGTTATTGCTGATGCTTTGTCTCGTCGCTATACTATGCTTTCACAACTTGACTTCAAAAAATTTGGTTTGGAGACCATCAAAGATCAATATGTGCATGATGCTGATTTTAAAGATGTAATGCATAATTGTAAAGAAGGAAGAATGTGGAACAAGTTTGTTGTTAACGATGGATTTGTGTTTCGTGCTAACAAGCTATGCAATCTAGCTAGCTCCGTTCGTCTTTTGTTGTTGCAGGAGGCGCATGGAGGAGGATTAATGGGACACTTTGGCGTGAAGAAGACGGAGGACGTACTTGCTACACATTTCTTTTGGCCAAAGATGAGACGGGATGTTGAGCGTTTTATTGCTCGCTGCACTACATGTCAAAAAGCTAAGTCACGCCTCAATCCTCATGGTTTATATATGCCTTTGCCTGTACCTAGTGTTCCTTGGGAGGATATATCTATGGACTTTGTTTTAGGTTTACCTCGAACAAAGAAGGGGAGGGATAGCATATTTGTTGTCGTGGATAGATTCTCGAAAATGGCACACTTTATACCATGTCATAAAAGCGATGATGCTGTTAATGTTGCTGATTTGTTCTTTCGTGAAATTATTCGCTTGCATGGTGTGCCAAATACTATTGTTTCAGATCGTGATACTAAATTTCTTAGCCACTTTTGGAGATGTTTATGGGCTAAGTTGGGGACTAAACTGCTTTTTAGTACTACTTGTCACCCCCAAACTGATGGACAAACTGAAGTAGTCAATAGAATGTTGTTTACTATGCTTAGGGCTGTTTTGAAGAATAATAAGAAAATGTGGGAGGAATGCTTGCCTCATATTGAATTTGCTTATAATCGTTCATTGCATTCTACTACTAAGATGTGCCCTTTTGAAGTTGTGTATGGTTTCCTACCTCGTGCACCTATTGATTTGTTGCCTCTTCCATCTTCGGAGAAGGTTAATTTTGATGCTAAACAACGTGCTGAATTGATTTTAAAAATGCATGAGTTAACTAAGGAAAACATTGAGCGCATGAATGCTAAATATAAACTTGCTGGAGATAAGGGTAGAAAACATGTTGTGTTTGCACCTGGAGATCTTGTTTGGTTACATTTGCGTAAGGATAGATTTCCTGATTTGCGCAAATCAAAGTTAATGCCACGTGCTGATGGTCCCTTTAAGGTGTTAGAGAAAATAAATGATAATGCATATAAACTTGAGCTGCCTGCAGATTTTGGGGTTAGTCCCACTTTTAACATTGCAGATTTGAAGCCTTATTTGGGTGAGGAAGATGAACTTCCGTCGAGGACGACTTCATTTCAAGAAGGGGAGGATGATGAGGACATCAATACAATTGTTACAGCCACAACCCCTGCTGCTATACATACTGGACCAATTACTAGAGCTCGTGCACGCCAACTAAATTACCAGGTACTTTCGTTTCTTGGTAATGATTCTAATGTTCATGAGAATATGATGCTGCCTAAATTGGATACATTTGTTTTGCTTACAAATGAAGGGCCTAGCTTGGAGAAGGATGAACATTGGAGCCAGAACAAGCATGGAGATGATGGCATGCGCAAGGGAAACAAGAACAGAGTTACAAGTGATGATTTCAGGACTTTGAAGCCACCATAATGGGTGCATGAAGCCTTGGACGAAATATACAAGATGCCACTTCATAAATTTCGTCCCGAGGCTATTTTAGGTGCTGCGTCACCTTATTATTGGGCCAGTCCCATGTAATTTCGAAATACATAAGTATAGGCTATTTTTAGAGTCCGTATGTGTGGGGAAACAAGAGATGGGGTTGATTTCGGACCCCTCCACCAAGGGCCACGAAATTCCCCCCCTCTTCCTCCATATATACAGCCCTTAGGGCATCGTTTAGACTTTGGGTTTTGTTTAGATTAAAAGTTCGCCATAGCTGCAACTTCGCGTACTTCGTTTGTGTTCAACGACCAGACAAAGGCGTCACAGAACCCCACCTTGATCAATAAAGCTTTCATCTTATATTCGCAATATCCAGATTGCAATCTCAGTTTCTTGCTTGTTCTTCGTTTGCTCGCAGGAAACAGACCCTCGTGGTCAGGTTGATCGTGCTCCGGCGTGGTCAATAACCTCTCGGAGTTGGTTTAGCGATTGCTAAGGCGCGACGTCCTCGCACGTTCGTAGTCGGATCGTCAAAGTCGACTTCCACCAAAGCGATATCCATCATCTCATCGAAAGACGGGACACCTTTGCCTCTATCAATATATCCTCCCAAGGAACAGTAGGTACAGGCAAAGGCATATATAAACCATGAGGATTGAGTCGTGACTTAGCTTTTTGACATGTAGTGCAGCGAGCAATAAAACGCTCAACATCCCGTCTCATCTTTGGCCAAAAGAAATGTGTAGCAAGTACGTCCTCCGTCTTCTTCACGCCAAAGTGTCCCATTAATCCTCCTCCATGCGCCTCCTGCAACAACAAAAGACGAACGGAGCTAGCTGGAATGCATAGCTTGTTAGCACGAAACACAAATCCATCGTTAACGACAAACTTGTTCCACATTCTTCCTTCTTTGCAATTCTGCATTACATCTTTAAAATCAGCATCATGCACATATTGATCTTTGATGGTCTCCAAACCAAATATTTTGAAGTCAAGTTGTGAAAGCATAGTATAGCGACGAGACAATGCATCAGCAATAACATTTTCTTTTCCCTTCTTGTGTTTAATGACATAAGGGAAAGTCTCAATGAATTCAACCCATTTAGCATGTCTATGATTCAGTTTAGCTTGACTTTTAATATGTTTCAAAGATTCATGATCAGAATGTATAACAAATTCTTTGGGCCATAAATAATGTTGCCATGTTTCTAAAGTCCGAACAAGAGCATATAATTCTTTATCATAAGTAGAATAATTCAGACTAGGCCCACTCAATTTTTCAGAAAAGTATGCAACAGGTTTGCCATCTTGTAATAACACACCTCCTAATCCAATTCCACTATGATAGAGGCAAAGGTGTCCCGTCTTTCGATGAGATGGTGGATTTCGCTTTGGTGGAAGTCGACTTTGACGATCCGACTACGAACGTGCGAGGACGTCGCGCCTTAGCAATCGCTAAACCAACTCCGAGAGGTTATTGACCACGCCGGAGCACGATCAACCTGACCACGAGGGTCTGTTTCCTGCGAGCAAACGAAGAACAAGCAAGAAACTAAGATTGCAATCTGGATATTGCGAATATAAGATGAAAGCTTTATTGATCAAGGTGGGGTTCTGTGACGCCTTTGTCTGGTCGTTGAACACAAACGAAGTACGCGAAGTTGCAGCTATGGCGAACTTTTAATCTAAACAAAACCCAAAGTCTAAACGATGCCCTAAGGGCTGTATATATGGAGGAAGAGGGGGGGAATTTCGTGGCCCTTGGTGGAGCGGTCCGAAATCAACCCTATCTCTTGTTTCCCCACACATACGGACTCTAAAAATAGCCTATACTTATGTATGTCGAAATTACATGGGCCTGGCCCAATAATAAGGTGACGCAGCACCTAAAATAGCCTCGGGACGAAATTTGTGAAGTGGCATCTTGTATATTTCGTCCAAGGCTTCATGCACCCATTATGGTGGCTTCAAAGTCCTGAAATCATCACTTGTAACTCCGTTATTGTTCCCCTTGCGCATGCCATCATCTCCATGCTTGTTCTTGCTCCAATGTTCATCCTTCTCCAAGCTAGGCCCTTCATTTGTAAGCAAAACAAATGTATCCAATTTAGGCAGCATCATATTCTCATGAACATTAGAATCATTACCAAGAAACGAAAGTACCTGGTAATTTAGTTGGCGTGCACGAGCTCTAGTAATTGGTCCAGTATGTATAGCAGCAGGGGCTGTGGGTGTAACAATTGTATTGATGTCCTCATCATCCTCCCCTTCTTGAAATGAAGTCGTCCTCGACGGAAGTTCATCTTCCTCACCCAAATAAGGCTTCAAATCTGCAATGTTAAAAGTGGGACTAACCCCAAAATCTGCAGGCAGCTCAAGTTTATATGCATTATCATTTATTTTCTCTAACACCTTAAAGGGACCATCAGCACGTTGCATTAACTTTCATTTGCGCAAATCAGGAAATCTATCCTTACGCAAATGTAACCAAACAAGATCTCCAGGTGCAAACACAACATGTTTTCTACCCTTATCTCCAGCAAGTTTATATTTAGCATTCATGCGCTCAATGTTTTCCTTAGTTAACTCATGCATTTTTAAAATCAATTCAGCACGTTGTTTAGCATCAAAATTAACCTTCTCCGAAGATGGAAGAGGCAACAAATCAATAGGTGCACGAGGTAGGAAATCATACACAACTTCAAAAGGGCACATCTTAGTAGTAGAATGTAATGAACGATTATAAGCAAATTCAATATGAGGCAAGCATTCCTCCCACATTTTCTTATTATTCTTCAAAACAGCCCTAAGCATAGTAGACAACGTTCTATTGACTACTTCAGTTTGTCCATCAGTTTGGGGGTGACAAGTAGTACTAAAAAGCAGTTTAGTCCCCAACTTAGCCCATAAACATCTCCAAAAGTGGCTAAGAAATTTAGTATCACGATCTGAAACAATAGTATTTGGCACACCATGCAAGCGAATAATTTCACGAAAGAACAAATCAGCAACATTAACAGCATCATCGCTTTTATGACATGGTATAAAGTGTGCCATTTTCGAGAATCTATCCACGACAACAAATATGCTATCCCTCCCCTTCTTTGTTCGAGGTAAACCTAAAACAAAGTCCATAGATATATCCTCCCAAGGAACACTAGGTACAGGCAAAGGCATATATAAACCATGAGGATTGAGTCGTGACTTAGCTTTTTGACATGTAGTGCAGCGAGCAATAAAACGCTCAACATCCCGTCTCATCTTTGGCCAAAAGAAATGTGTAGCAAGTAGGTCCTCCGTCTTCTTCACGCCAAAGTGTCCCATTAATCCTCCTCCATGCGCCTCCTGCAACAACAAAAGACGAACAGAGCTAGCTGGAATGCGTAGCTTGTTAGCACGAAACACAAATCCATCGTTAACAACAAACTTGTTCCACATTCTTCCTTCTTTACAATTCTGCATTACATCTTTAAAATCAGCATCATGCACATATTGATCTTTGATGGTCTCCAAACCAAATATTTTGAAGTCAAGTTGTGAAAGCATAGTATAGCGACGAGACAATGCATCAGCAATAACATTTTCTTTTCCCTTCTTGTGTTTAATGACATAAGGGAAAGTCTCAATGAATTCAACCCATTTAGCATGTCTACGATTCAGTTTAGCTTGACTTTTAATATGTTTCAAAGATTCATGATCAGAATGTATAACAAATTCTTTGGGCCATAAATAATGTTGCCATGTTTCTAAAGTCCGAACAAGAGCATATAATTCTTTATCATAAGTAGAATAATTCAGACTAGGCCCACTCAATTTTTCAGAAACATATGCAACGGGTTTGCCATCTTGTAATAACACACCTCCTAATCCAATTCCACTAGCATCACATTCAAGCTCAAAAGTCTTATTAAAATCAGGAAGTTGGAGTAAAGGAGCATGTGTCAACTTATCTTTCAATACGGAGAAGGCTTCTTCCTGTGCGGTACCCCAAAGAAAAGGCACATCTTTCTTTGTAAGCTCATTGAGAGGTGCAGCAATGGTGCTGAAATCTCTCACAAAACGCCTATAGAATCCAGCGAGGCCAAGAAAACTCCTCACGTGTGTGACCGTTTTGGGCTGCGGCCAACTCTCAATAGCTTCAATCTTGGCTTTATCAACTTCAATTCCCTGTGGAGTAACAACATAGCCAAGAAAAGATACTCGGTCGGTGCAAAAGGTGCACTTCCCAAGGTTACCAAACAAACGTGCATCACGTAGAGCAATAAAAACAGCACGTAAATGTTCCAAATGTTCTTCCAAAGATCTGCTATAAATCAATATGTCATCAAAGTAAACTACCACAAATCGTCCAATGAAAGCACGTAAAACTTCGTTCATTAATCTCATGAAAGTACTAGGTGCATTAGTTAACCCAAAATGCATGACTAACCACTCATATAATCCACACTTAGTTTTAAATGCTGTTTTCCATTCATCTCCCAATTTCATACGAATTTGATGGTATCCACTACGCAAATCAACTTTGGAGAATATTGTAGAGCCACTCAATTCATCAAGCATATCATCTAGCCTAGGAATAGGATGACGATAACGAATAGTAATATTATTAATGCCTCTACAATCAACACACATACGTGATGTACCATCCTTTTTCGGCACTAGAATAATAGGAACAGCACAAGGACTAAGGGATTCGCGTATATAACCTTTGTCGAGAAGCTCTTGTACTTGACGCATAATCTCCTTCGTCTCCTCTGGATTGGTACGGTATGGTGCACGGTTTGGCAGTGAAGCACCGGGAATTAAGTCAATCTGATGCTCAATCCCTCGAATAGGCGGTAATCCCGGTGGCACGTCTTGTGGAAAGACGTCAGCGAACTCCTGCAAAATGTTAGTGACAGCAGGAGGCAAAGAGGAAAGCACGTCCTCGAATGAAAATAATGCCTCTTTGCACACAAAAGCATAGCAAACAGATTTGCTGAAATCTAGCTCATCAATATCAGATTTGGTGGCAAATAAACATGCACTTTTCAATTTAATTTCCGAAGCAACACTAGATGGTTTATTATTAGGCTTCATTTGTTGCTCAAATTCTATTGCCACAATCTGATTTTCACTCTTATTCTTCTCTTGTTGTGCTTTATTAGCTCTATGAATATCATCTTTCAAAATAGAATCAGGAGTCATAGGAAGCAAAGTAATATTTTTATCCTTATGAACAAGAGTATACTAATTGTTTCTACCATGGTGTACAGAATTTTTATCAAATTGCCATGGTCTACCAAGTAATAAGGAACATGCTTGCATAGGTACCACATCACAATCAACATAATCAGCATATGTAGATATACTAAAATGCACACGAACAGTACGTGTTACCTTAACCTTGCCGCTGTTGTTGAACCATTGGATGTAGTAAGGATGTGGATGTGGTCTTGTGGTGAGAGAAAGCTTCTCCACCATCTCCATGCTAGCCAAGTTGTTGCAGCTCCCTCCATCTATGATGACGCGCACAGAACGTTCTTTCACAACTCCCTTGGTATGGAACAAATTGTGCCTCTGATTTTGCTCAGCTTGTGTGACCTGCACACTCAAAACACGTTGAGCAACTAAACATTCATACCTGTCAGCGTCTTCAGGAGCCATGTATTGCGTCTCTTGATCAGAATCATCTCCACCATGTTCTTCACGTGTAATAAGAGCCAAAGTCTCCTCATCATAGTCACTAGCGGACTCATATCCACCATCCGCGGTAGCAATCATCACACGCGGAGATTTGCATTCTCTCGCATAATGACCTCCTCCCTTACAACGACGACAAATAATATCACTTGTGTGCCCTGTTGATGCCATGGAAGAAGAAGAACTCCGTGCAGGCCCAGCAGGTGCGCTCTTGGCAGATAATGGTGGTTGTGCCTGTTTTCTTGTATCACGACTGGAGGAGGCACCTAATTGTGGTGCTGGTGCAGTTGAAGTAGAAGATGCACGCGGTGTCCATGTTGAAGGTCGGCCTGCAGAAAAGTTAGTTCGCCCCAATGCTTGTCGATCCTGCACTTCACGTTCAGCTTTACAAGCAAGATGGAATAAATGAGTGATATTAGTATACTCCTTATAGTCTAGAATGGTCTGAATCTCTCTATTTAATCCACCCAGAAAACGTGCAAGCATAGCTTCATTCTCCTCAACAATACCACATCTAATCATGCCAGTTTGTAATTCCTGATAATATTCTTCTACAGAATTTTTCCCTTGTCTTAAACGCTGCAATTTTTGAAGCAATTCACGTTGATAATATGGTGGAACCCAACGCGTACGCATAGCAGTTTTCAAAGCAGCCCAAGTAGTTGGAATAGGATATAATCTACAATGTTCAGACCACCATACACATGCAAAACTAGTGAAAGCACAAACAGCAGTAGCAACTCGTCTCTCCTCAGGATATTGTAAACATGTAAATCGTTGTTTAGTTTCTAACTCCCAAGTAAGATATATATCAGGAACATATCTACCCTCAAATGGTAGAATATTCAATTTCAGTTTAGGAATATGGACATCATCTCGTACCTGAGGTGGTGGTGCAGGCCTACCATTACGAATATATACCTGAGGTCGACCTGCTGGTGGTGGTGCTGGTGGCTGCTCGTAGATCTGATTTTGATCAACCTCATCCTCATAATCGCCCGCATACTCATCATCCTCCTGGGTACCAGCAGCAGCAGTAGCAGGAGCCAAAGAAACACCAACAGCAGTAGCAGCGGCACCAGAATTTTGTCCTGGGTCAATAGGAGCACGTTGTGCTCGTCCATACTGATTCGGAAGGGGGCGTAGTTGTTGTTGTTGTAGAGGTGCGACAGGTGCAGCCGGTGGTGGAAGACGCGCAAGCAGTTCATTAAATCTGTTATCGAGCTTTGTTTTGAACGTCTTCTCAAGGCCAGTGATCTTCTCCATGGCCTCTTCAAAATTGTTCAGCACATCTTGTACCTGTTCAGTCATCATTTGCTGAAACTTATCATGAAGCTCCTTGTTCGATAAGTTCTCCCAGTCAATCTCGTCGGCTTGTGGTCCTGGCATGGTTAGCAGTAATAGAAACTGATAGAGGCGAGGGTCCCGATCTTTCGATGAGATGATAACTATCGATTTGGTGGAGACGACTTTGACGATCCGACTACAAACGTGCACGACGTTGCGCCTTAGCAATCGCTAAACCAATCTCCTGAGGTTACTGACGATGCCGGAAGCACGGTCAGCCTGACCACGAAGGTCTATTCCTGCAAGCAATCGAAGAACGAGCAAGAATATGATAAAGCAATCTGAATATTGCAAATATATATGAGGTATTGATAATGGTGGGGATCCGTAAGCGGTCTTGGTCTGGTCGTTGGACACAAACGAAGTACACGAAGTTGCAATGGCTAACTTTTAACTAAACAAATCCCAACGAAAAGCTACTAGATGGATCTACTTATATAGGAGCAAGGGGTGGCGGCCAAGGAGGTGGGAGGACGTCCCAAGGCAGCCTAAAACTAAATCTAGGTCGTACAAGGCCAATGGGCCCAAGTGGAGGTGATGTAACACCTTTGGACTTGTAGTTTGACTCGGATTCTGCTGCAGCATCAGATTGTTTCGTCCACAACTCAACGCTCCGGACGAATTTGAAGGTGATTCCAATTGGGTTGGAAAGTGCACGAAATCTTGTTTCCAACAAAAAAAGAATCACCCAATTCGGAGTCCGTATGAAAAACTTGTGTGCGTTTTGAGTCAGGTATGTCTGTGCAGTCCGAATCTGAATCCAGAACGTGAGAGACTTGGACTCTATCTTCTCTTGGGCCAAAAGTGACGTGAGAGAACTTTTTGGACAGCAAATAAACATCTCTTTCTTCCTTATCTTCATATGTGGATTGTACAAATGTCCCATACACCTGCAATTAGACAAAACACAAAAGTGTGTGAAGTATTTTTGTTCTGGATAACATAAATAGATTATTGAATAGTTTGCACTAGAAATCACCTGACAAATATGCATATATGCAATATTTTTGGTCATATCCAAGGTAGTCATGTTCTCATCACCACCTATTTTAGAGGACTACGTTGATAATTTGACTTTGCCATGTGATCAAACAACTAAAATACCAACAATTTTGAGTGCACCCATTGAATTAACTATTGATGCAAAAGAACCAATGTTTAATCATTTTGATATGACCTCTAATCTTGGTGATGATTCTGTGTTGAATGACTTATTGCATGTTTGCTTATTTAAGCATGTTGTAGCATGTAAATTTGATGCAAGTAAGGTTTATTCACCAATGTTGGGATGGTTTAATGATGAACATTGTCAATCTTTTGAAATGAATAAGAGCTTCACTTATATGTGCAAACTGAGTTGCAATATTTTCATGCCTTCTACTTCTTGTGCTAATTTTTTGGCTTTAGATTTTATGATCTATGCAAGTTACTCATCTATTCATGTGTCATATATGCAAAAATCAAGGGAAGTAAAAATGGATGACATATACATATACAACATGTACACCTTGTCTCTTTTGTTAGCCACATTTCAGATTAAGCAACGCCGAGGACGGCTTTATTTTCAAGAAGGGGAGGATGATGAGGACATGACTACCTTGGATATGACCAAAAATATTGCATATATGCATATTTGTCAGGTGATTTCTAGTGCAAACTATTCAATAATCTATTTATGTTATCCAGAACAAAAATACTTCACACACTTTTGTGTTTTGTCTAATTGCAGGTGTATGGGACATTTGTACAATCCACATATGAAGATAAGGAAGAAAGAGATGTTTATTTGCTGTCCGAAAAGTTCTCTCACGTCACTTTTGGCCCAAGAGAAGATAGAGTCCAAGTCTCTCACGTTCTGGATTCAGATTCGGACTGCACAGACATACCTGACTCAAAACGCACACAAGTTTTTCATACGGACTCCGAATTGGGTGATTCTTTTTTTGTTGGAAACTAGATTTCGTGCACTTTCCAACCCAATTGGAATCACCTTCAAATTCGTCCGGAGCGTTGAGTTGTGGACGAAACAATCTGATACTGCAGCAGAATCCGAGTCAAACTACAAGTCCAAAGGTGTTACATCACCTCCACTTGGGCCCATTGGCCTTGTACGACCTAGATTTAGTTTTAGGCTGCCTTGGGACGTCCTCCCACCTCCTTGGCCGCCACCCCTTGCTCCTATATAAGTAGATCCATCTAGTAGCTTTTCCTTGGGTTTTGTTTAGATTAAAAGTTCGCCATAGCTGCAACTTCGCGTACTTCGTTTGTGTTCAACGACCAGACAAAGGCGTCACAGAACCCCACCTTGATCAATAAAGCTTTCATCTTATATTCGCAATATCCAGATTGCAATCTTAGTTTCTTGCTTGTTCTTCGTTTGCTCGCAGGAAACAGACCCTCGTGGTCAGGTTGATCGTGCTCCGGCGTGGTCAATAACCTCTCGGAGTTGGTTTAGCGATTGCTAAGGCGCGACGTCCTCGCACGTTCGTAGTCGGATCGTCAAAGTCGACTTCCACCAAAGCGAAATCCACCATCTCATCGAAAGACGGGACACCTCCGCCTCTATCAACGTACTTGCTACACATTTCTTTTGGCCAAAGATGAGACGGGATGTTGAGCGTTTTATTGCTCGCTGCACTACATGTCAAAAAGCTAAGTCACGACTCAATCCTCATGGTTTATATATGCCTTTGCCTGTACCTAGTGTTCCTTGGGAGGATATATCTATGGACTTTGTTTTAGGTTTACCTCGAACAAAGAAGGGGAGGGATAGCATATTTGTTGTCGTGGATAGATTCTCGAAAATGGCACACTTTATACCATGTCATAAAAGCGATGATGCTGTTAATGTTGCTGATTTGTTCTTTCGTGAAATTATTCGCTTGCATGGTGTGCCAAATACTATTGTTTCAGATCGTGATACTAAATTTCTTAGCCACTTTTGGAGATGTTTATGGGCTAAGTTGGGGACTAAACTGCTTTTTAGTACTACTTGTCACCCCCAAACTGATGGACAAACTGAAGTAGTCAATAGAATGTTGTTTACTATGCTTAGGGCTGTTTTGAAGAATAATAAGAAAATGTGGGAGGAATGCTTGCCTCATATTGAATTTGCTTATAATCGTTCATTGCATTCTACTACTAAGATGTGCCCTTTTGAAGTTGTGTATGGTTTCCTACCTCGTGCACCTATTGATTTGTTGCCTCTTCCATCTTCGGAGAAGGTTAATTTTGATGCTAAACAACGTGCTGAATTGATTTTAAAAATGCATGAGTTAACTAAGGAAAACATTGAGCGCATGAATGCTAAATATAAACTTGCTGGAGATAAGGGTAGAAAACATGTTGTGTTTGCACCTGGAGATCTTGTTTGGTTACATTTGCGTAAGGATAGATTTCCTGATTTGCGCAAATCAAAGTTAATGCCACGTGCTGATGGTCCCTTTAAGGTGTTAGAGAAAATAAATGATAATGCATATAAACTTGAGCTGCCTGCAGATTTTGGGGTTAGTCCCAATTTTAACATTGCAGATTTGAAGCCTTATTTGGGTGAGGAAGATGAACTTCCGTCGAGGACGACTTCATTTCAAGAAGGGGAGGATGATGAGGACATCAATACAATTGTTACACCCACAGCCCCTGCTGCTATACATACTGGACCAATTACTAGAGCTCGTGCACGCCAACTAAATTACCAGGTACTTTCGTTTCTTGGTAATGATTCTAATGTTCATGAGAATATGATGCTGCCTAAATTGGATACATTTGTTTTGCTTACAAATGAAGGGCCTAGCTTGGAGAAGGATGAACATTGGAGCAAGAACAAGCATGGAGATGATGGCATGCGCAAGGGAAACAAGAACGGAGTTACAAGTGATGATTTCAGGACTTTGAAGCCACCATAATGGGTGCATGAAGCCTTGGACGAAATATACAAGATGCCACTTCATAAATTTCGTCCCGAGGCTATTTTAGGTGCTGCGTCACCTTATTATTGGGCCAGACCCATGTAATTTCGAAATACATAAGTATAGGCTATTTTTAGAGTTAGTATGTGTGGGGAAACAAGAGATAGGGTTGATTTCGGACCCCTCCACCAAGGGCCACGAAATTCCCCCCCTCTTCCTCCATATATACAGCCCTTAGGGCATCGTTTAGACTTTGGGTTTTGTTTAGATTAAAAGTTCGCCATAGCTGCAACTTCGCGTACTTCGTTTGTGTTCAACGACCAGACAAAGGCGTCACAGAACCCCACCTTGATCAATAAAGCTTTCATCTTATATTCGCAATATCCAGATTGCAATCTTAGTTTCTTGCTTGTTCTTCGTTTGCTCGCAGGAAACAGACCCTCGTGGTCAGGTTGATCGTGCTCCGGCGTGGTCAATAACCTCTCGGAGTTGGGTTAGCGATTGCTAAGGCGCGACGTCCTCGCACGTTCGTAGTCGGATCGTCAAAGTCGACTTCCACCAAAGCGAAATCCACCATCTCATCGAAAGACGGGACACCTTTGCCTCTATCATCACGAGTATAATAAGCAGGGACGAAAGTATGTCGCATGGCAAGTTTCAAATCATCCCAAGTAGTAGGTATATAATCAGGGTGTAACCGACAATATTCACTCCACCAAACCAAAGCATAACCAGTGAAAGAACCAACCGCAACCTTAACCTTTTTATGTTCATTGAAATTATGGGAAGCAAATATATTTTTTATGTCGAACTCCCATTCAATATATAAAGCAGGTTTAAAACGGCCATTAAATGGTGGTATAGATACATTAACCTGATCATGTGCATTTGGATGTTTGTGCACCTCTCGTGACGGTTGTGGTATTTGCAAAGGTGGTGGCACGTCTCCCGCGATCGACAAAGCCCATGAATTGACTCTGGATCCTGTCATGATTAGTAGAACAAGAAACAAAACCCAAAAATAATGTTCCTATAACTACTAGGATGTGGTGGTAAAACGCTCACAGTAAAGCAAATATCAATGTCTTACAAGTTCTTACCATGCAGCAGGCGGTGATCGGCAACCAGCGGTGTCAAGTAACTCCGGATATTGAGTAAAGCGATTGCCAGGGGAGCGTACGTATACACGTTGTAGAAATATGTGGAGCTGGGTTGGCTATATATGGTAGCAAAAGATTAGCAATAATCAATTCAAAGATGCAATGTTGAATAAACGCTCAACGACGGTACTGTGCTGGTCCTAGGCTAGACCGGACTAGAGACGCGAGCCTAGAACACTAATGAGGTCACGGCGTAGCACAACTAGCATCAATGAAGGATACTAAGTAGCTCTTGACAGCAAGATATAAGTGAAGATCACAACAGCAGTGAAGATAATGAGGTGAAACAACAGCCAAGCAGGATATATCAACAACTTTGTCTCCAACTTTCCTCTGAAAAAGTTTGTGCCGATTTTTTTGTTTTTTTTTCTTCTCTCTTTTTTTTTCCTCACACTTTTTTTTCTTTCTCTCCTTTTTTTCTCTCTGACTTTTTTTCCTTTTTTTTCTCTCGTTTTTTTCTCTCTTTTTTTCTCCCTCTTTCCAAAACAAACTAGATAAGATGCAGATTGGATCAAGTGAAGATGTGAACGATCTCAACTATTATTATGACAATGAATGGTGGGTAGCACGTGGTGGAATTTGATGGATGGGTGGTGGACAGCGGAAGAGATAATGATGCAGCGGTGGCGTGACTAATGTGAACAGAACTCAAAACTCTAAACGAACTAGACACTAAGACCAGCAACTCGACACGACGATGCAATCGATAATTCAACTATGCAATCAATGAAAAGAAAATTGCAAAGGCTCAGACTGGCTTGGACCAAGGATGAATAGATCTAACTCTTTTTTGTGGCTTTTTCTTGGACAATAGGTAAGAAAATAAATCTATTCTAGGAAAACTGGAAATTCTCACCGAGCAACCTGAAAACTGATACCACTTGATAGAGGCGAGGGTCCCGATCTTTCAATGAGATGATAACTATCGATTTGGTGGAGACGACTTTGACGATCCGACTACAAACATGCACGACGTTGCGCCTTAGCAATCGCTAAACCAATCTCCTGAGGTTACTGACGATGCCGGAAGCACGGTCAGCCTGACCACGAAGGTCTATTCCTGCAAGCAATCGAAGAACGAGCAAGAATATGATAAAGCAATCTGAATATTGCAAATATATATGAGGTATTGATAATGGTGGGGATCCGTAAGCGGTCTTGGTCTGGTCGTTGGACACAAACGAAGTACACGAAGTTGCAATGGCTAACTTTTAACTAAACAAATCCCAACGAAAAGCTACTAGATGGATCTACTTATATAGGAGCAAGGGATGGCGGCCAAGGAGGTGGGAGGACGTCCCAAGGCAGCCTAAAACTAAATCTAGGTCGTACAAGGCCAATGGGCCCAAGTGGAGGTGATGTAACACCTTTGGACTTGTAGTTTGACTCGGATTCTGCTGCAGCATCAGATTGTTTCGTCCACAACTCAACGCCCCGGACGAATTTGAAGGTGATTCCAATTGGGTTGGAAAGTGCACGAAATCTAGTTTCCAACAAAAAAAGAATCACCCAATACGGAGTCCGTATGAAAAACTTGTGTGCGTTTTGAGTCAGGTATGTCTGTGCAGTCCGAATCTGAATCCAGAACGTGAGAGACTTGGACTCTATCTTCTCTTGGGCCAAAAGTGACGTGAGAGAACTTTTTGGACAGCAAATAAACATCTCTTTCTTCCTTATCTTCATATGTGGATTGTACAAATGTCCCATACACCTGCAATTAGACAAAACACAAAAGTGTGTGAAGTATTTTTGTTCTGGATAACATAAATAGATTATTGAATAGTTTGCACTAGAAATCACCTGACAAATATGCATATATGCAATATTTTTGGTCATATCCAAGGTAGTCATGTCCTCATCAGAAACACACAAGAATATGATCCTACAGACTACTAAGAAGTGGTGGTGGTGTATCACAAATCCGTCAAGCAAATCTCAAATTCTTACCAGTTCTTACCCAGCAGCAGGCGGTGATCGGCAACCGTTGTAGTCAAAAACTCTCAAAGCTTGGATAGAGCGATTACCAGGGAGAGTCAAACACACGACGTAGATGTATGTGGAGCTGGGAAGGCTTATAGTATAGTAGCAAAAAGGGTCAGCAATAATCAATTCAGAGATGCAAAGTTGAATAAACGCTCAACGATGGTACTGTGCTGGTCCTAGGCTAGTGATGAGGACATCAATACAATTGTTACACCCACAGCCCCTGCTGCTATACATACTGTTCCAATTACTAGAGCTCGCGCACGCCAACTAAATTACCAGGTACTTTCGTTTCTTGGTAATGATTCTAATGTTCATGAGAATATGATGCTGCCTAAATTGGATACATTTGTTTTGCTTACAAATAAAGGGCCTAGGTTGGAGAAGGATGAACATTGGAGCAAGAACAAGCATGGAGATGATGGCATGCGCAAGGAGAACAAGAACGGAGTTACAAGTGATGATTTCAGGACTTTGAAGCCACCATAATGGGCGCATGAAGCCTTGGACGAAATATACAAGATGCCACTTCATAAATTTCGTCCCGAGGCTATTTTAGGTGCTGCGTCACCTTATTATTGGGCCAGGCCCATGTAATTTCGAAATACATAAGTATAGGCTATTTTTAGAGTCCGTATGTGTGGGGAAACAAGAGATAGGGTTGATTTCGGACCCCTCCACCAAGGGCCACGAAATTCCCCCCCTCTTCCTCCATATATACAGCCCTTAGGGCATCGTTTAGACTTTGGGTTTTGTTTAGATTAAAAGTTCGCCATAGCTGCAACTTCGCGTACTTCGTTTGTGTTCAACGACCAGACAAAGGCGTCACAGAACCCCACCTTGATCAATAAAGCTTTCATCTTATATTCGCAATATCCAGATTGCAATCTCAGTTTCTTACTTGTTCTTCGTTTGCTCGCAGGAAACAGACCCTCGTGGTCAGGTTGATCGTGCTCCGGCGTGGTCAATAACCTCTCGGAGTTGGTTTAGCGATTGCTAAGGCGCGACGTCTTCGCACGTTCGTAGTCGGATCGTCAAAGTCGACTTCCACCAAAGCGATATCCATCATCTCATCGAAAGACGGGACACCTTTGCCTCTATCAGCTAGACTGTGGTAGAGACGCGAGCCTAGAACACCAACAAAATCACGGCGCGGCACGTAAACAAGGGAAAAGCACACTCTGAAATTTTTCTTTTCGCTCTTTTTTTTTGCGCTGCTTTTCTTTTTTTGCGAAAAAGCACTATAATGGCGAGTGTCTCAAAACTCTTCCTAGGTCAAACTGACAGGATGGGCACGAAATTTTTTTTTTCGACTGCCCGGACCCAAAAACTGGAAACGGGTCAAGAAAAACTTCCTATAATGGCACCTGTCTCAAAACACTCAGAAACACCTAAAAATAGGATAGCCAGAAATTTTTTCGAAAAATGCGTTTTCGAAAAATTTTGGGCCTAAACGGAGCGTGGCTACCCGACTCTTTTTTTTCCCAAACCTACTCCGGCAAGGAAACACGAATCGGAATCTAGATGGATCTCGAAAACAAACCTAATATGACAAGAACTCGGATTGGTGGTGGATATATGGTGGTAGATGGCAGCGGTGGTGGTATATAACAGCTGTGGTGGTATATGGATACGGATTCAAAGCGGTGGCGGATAAGCAGTGGTGGTAGATGGCAGGGGTGATGATGATGGTGCGGCGGCGGTGTGACAACTTATGACCAGAACTCGAAACTCTAAAAGACTAGACTCTAAGACCAGCAACTAGAAACGACGATGCAACCGCAAATTCAACAAAGCAAAACCCTAAAAAGATTATGCAAAGGCTCAGATTGGTTCGGATATGATGAACTAACCCTAATTTTTTTGGGGCTTTTTCGTGGACTGTAGGTATGAAGAACAGACTCGATCTAAACTACGAAAAACTGTAAAATCTCATCGAGCAACCTGGAAATCTGATACCACTTGATAGAGGCAAAGGTGTCCCGTCTTTCGATGAGATGGTGGATTTCGCTTTGGTGGAAGTCGACTTTGACGATCCGACTACGAACGTGCGAGGACGTCGCGCCTTAGCAATCGCTAAACCAACTCCGAGAGGTTATTGACCACGTCGGAGCACGATCAACCTGACCACGAGGGTCTGTTTCCTGCGAGCAAACGAAGAACAAGCAAGAAACTAAGATTGCAATCTGGATATTGCGAATATAAGATGAAAGCTTTATTGATCAAGGTGGGGTTCTGTGACGCCTTTGTCTGGTCGTTGAACACAAACGAAGTACGCGAAGTTGCAGCTATGGCGAACTTTTAATCTAAACAAAACCCAAAGTCTAAACGATGCCCTAAGGGCTGTATATATGGAGGAAGAGGGGGGGAATTTCGTGGCCCTTGGTGGAGGAGTCCGAAATCAACCCTATCTCTTGTTTTCCCACACATACGGACTCTAAAAATAGCCTATACTTATGTATTTCGAAATTACATGGGCCTGGCCCAATAATAAGGTGACGCAGCACCTAAAATAGCCTCGGGACAAAATTTATGAAGTGGCATCTTGTATATTTCGTCCAAGGCTTCATGCACCCATTATGGTGGCTTCAAAGTCCTGAAATCATCACTTGTAACTCCGTTCTTGTTCCCCTTGCGCATGCCATCATCTCCATGCTTGTTCTTGCTCCAATGTTCATCCTTCTCCAAGCTAGGCCCTTCATTTGTAAGCAAAACAAATGTATCCAATTTAGGCAGCATCATATTCTCATGAACATTAGAATCATTACCAAGAAACGAAAGTACCTGGTAATTTAGTTGGCGTGCACGAGGTCTAGTAATTGGTCCAGTATGTATAGCAGCAGGGGCTGTGGGTGTAACAATTGTATTGATGTCCTCATCATCCTCCCCTTCTTGAAATGAAGTCGTCCTCGACGGCAGTCCATCTTCCTCACCCAAATAAGGCTTCAAATCTGCAATGTTAAAAGTGGGACTAACCCCAAAATCTGCAGGCAGCTCAAGTTTATATGCATTATCATTTAATTTCTCTAACACCTTAAATGATAGAGGCAAAGGTGTCCCGTCTTTCGATGAGATGGTGGATTTCGCTTTGGTGGAAGTCGACTTTGACGATCCGACTACGAACGTGCGAGGACGTCGCGCCTTAGCAATCGCTAAACCAACTCCGAGAGGTTATTGACCACGCCGGAGCACGATCAACCTGACCACGAGGGTCTGTTTCCTGCGAGCAAACGAAGAACAAGCAAGAAACTGAGATTGCAATCTGGATATTGCGAATATAAGATGAAAGCTTTATTGATCAAGGTGGGGTTCTGTGACGCCTTTGTCTGGTCGTTGAACACAAACGAAGTACGCGAAGTTGCAGCTATTGCGAACTTTTAATCTAAACAAAACCCAAAGTCTAAACGATGCCCTAAGGGCTGTATATATGGAGGAAGAGGGGGGAATTTCGTGGCCCTTGGTGGAGGGGTCCGAAATCAACCCTATCTCTTGTTTCCCCACACATACGGACTCTAAAAATAGCCTATACTTATGTATTTCGAAATTACATGGGCCTGGCCCAATAATAAGGTGACGCAGCACCTAAAATAGCCTCGGGACGAAATTTATGAAGTGGCATCTTGTATATTTCGTCCAAGGCTTCATGCGCCCATTATGGTGGCTTCAAAGTCCTGAAATCATCACTTGTAACTCCGTTCTTGTTCTCCTTGCGCATGCCATCATCTCCATGCTTGTTCTTGCTCCAATGTTCATCCTTCTCCAAGCTAGGCCCTTTATTTGTAAGCAAAACAAATGTATCCAATTTAGGCAGCATCATATTCTCATGAACATTAGAATCGTTACCAAGAAACGAAAGTACCTGGTAATTTAGTTGGCGTGCGCGAGCTCTAGTAATTGGTCCAGTATGTATAGCAGCAGGGCCTGTGGGTGTAACAATTGTATTGATGTCCTCATCACACTTTGGCGTCAAGAAGACGGAGGATATACTTGCTACACATTTCTTTTGGCCAAAGATGAGACGGGATGTTGAGCGTTTTGTTGCTCGCTGCACTACATGTCAAAGAGCTAAGTCACGACTCAATCCTCATGGTTTATATATGCCTTTGCCTGTACCTAGTGTTCCTTGGGAGGATATATCTATGGACTTTGTTTTAGGTTTACCTCGAACAAAGAAGGGGAGGGATTGCATATTTGTTATCGTAGATAGGTTCTCGAAAATGGCACACTTTATACCATGTCATAAAAGCGATGATGCTGTTAATGTTGCTGATTTGTTCTTTCGTGAAATTATTCGCTTACATGGTGTGCCAAATACTATTATTTCAGATCGTGATACTAAATTTCTTAGCCACTTTTGGAGATGTTTATGGGCTAAGTTGGGGACTAAGCTACTTTTTAGTACTACTTGTCACCCCCAAACTGATGGACAAACTGAAGTAGTCAATAGAACTTTGTCTACTATGCTTAGGGCTGTTTTGAAGAATAACAAGAAAATGTGGGAAGAATGCTTGCCTCATATTGAATTTGCTTATAATCGTTCATTGCATTCTACTACTAAGATGTGCCCTTTTGAAATTGTGTATGGTTTCCTACCTCGTGCACCTATTGATTTGTTGCCTCTTCCATCTTCAGAGAAGGTTAATTTTGATGCTAAAGAACGTTGTGAATTGATTTTAAAAATGCATGAGTTAACTAAGGAAAACATTGAGCGTATGAATGCTAAATATAAACTTGCTGGAGATAAGGGTAAAAAACATGTTGTGTTTGCGCCTGGAGATCTTGTTTGGTTACATTTGCGTAAAGATAGATTTCCTAATCTGCGCAAATCAAAGCTAATGCCACGTGTTGATGGTCCTTTTAAGGTGTTAGAGAAAATAAATGATAATGCATATAAACTTGAGCTACCTGTAGATTTTGGGGTTACTCCCACTTTTAACATTGCAGATTTGAAGCCTTATTTGGGTGAGGAAGATGAGCTTCCGTCGAGGACGACTTCATTTCAAGAAGGGGAGGATGATGAGGACATCAATACCATTGTTACACCCACAGCCCCTACTGTTACATATACTGGACCAATTACTAGAGCTCGTGCACGCCAATTAAATTACCAGGTACTTTCGTTTCTTGGTAATGATTCTAATGTTCATGAGATAATGATGCTGCCTAAATTGGATACATTTGTTTTGCTTACAAATGAAGGGCCTAGCTTGGAGAAGGATGAACATTGGAGCAAGAACACGCATGGAGTTGATGGCATGCACAAGGGGATCAAGAACGGAGTTACAAGTGATGATTTCAGGACTTTGAAGCCGCCATAAGGAGTGCATGAAGCTTTGGACGAAATATACAAGATGCCACTTCATAATATTCGTCCATAGGCTATTCTAGGTGCTGCGTCACCTTATTAATGGGCCAGGCCCATGTAATTTCGAAATACTTAAGTATAGGCTATTTTTAGAGTCCGTATGTGTGGGGAAACAAGAGTTAGGGTTGGTTTCGGACCCCACCCTCAAGGGCCACGAAATTCCCCCCTCTTCCTCCATATATACAGCCCTTAGGGCATCGTTTAGACTTTGGGTTTTGTTTAGATTAAAAGTTCGCCATAGCTGCAACTTCACGTATTTCGTTTGTGTCCAACGACCAGACCAAGACGTCACAGAACCCCACCTTGATCAATAAAGCTTTCATCTTATATTCGCAATATCCCGATTGCAATCTCAGTTTCTTGCTTGTTCTTCGTTTGTTCGCAGGAAACAGACCCTCGTGGTCAGGTTGATCGTGCTCCGGCGTGGTCAATAACCTCTCGGAGTTGGTTTAGCGATTGCTAAGGCGCGACTTCTCGCACGTTCGTAGTCGGATCGTCAAGGTCGACTCCCACAGAAAACGATAGCCACCATCTCATCGAAACATCGGGACACCTTAGCCTCTATCAAATGTTCTTCATGCCTTTCCTCTTAAACCAGCCCACCATTATCATAAACCAGCATGCTGGGCCTTGGTCCTTGTCATCCATCTGGAACACGCGCCGGGTCACCAATGAGTCTTCAGGCTCGTGAATCGTCATACCAGTGAACCGCTAGACACGTAAACCCCCAGACACGTAAACTACCAATCCTCTGGCGGTTTACCAATGAAACGCCTAGTCCGGCCGGGTTATACTTCTGGCCGGTTTACGCCGCGGGGTATATCCCCGACATTTATCCCCGACATTTATCCCCGACAGGACTATTTCGACCACAAGCTCGACGATCACAAGCAATAGAATGACGCAAGGATGGACGAGATTCGCGCTTTGTTGCTCAACCGCTCTTCTTCCACTTCAAGAAGGAGCCGTTCAAGTTGCCATTCCGACTTTACCCTCTCTGGCTCAAGTACACCGACATCAAACACTGTTCGTCGAGCCGCGCGCACCGACCGTCAAGTAAACCTCAATCCACTTTGAGACACCGACTCTCAAGAGCACCGACGACGTCAAGCCGAAGAAGCCTTTGCGCTAGCTCGAGAACGGAAACAACAACGCCAACATGAAGAGGAAGAACGCGCGCGTCTACACCAAAATGCACAAGATGCCGAGGCTCAACGTAAAGAACAACAACTCTGTGACGCTCAAGCACTTGAGGAGCGACAAGCTCTACGCGATGCGAGTCGAGCCATTACCGACCGAGGCCGTCAAGCCCGTGAAGAACAGGAAGCACTTCGCGAAGAAATTCACGAACGACGACTTCAAGCTCGCATGCATCGTCAAATTCCTCCTCGAGCTCGACGCGCTCCTCCACAAGCTCGCCAAGACCATCAAGTTCATCAAGAGCTTGAAAACAATAGGAATACTCCGTGACAAGAGCAACACGAGGTTGACAACCCTCCGCGACAAGAGCACCACGAGTTGAACAATCATCTACAACATGGGCATCATCATCCCCTACCCCAACACAATGAAGAGCAACGCTACGGCAAGCTCAAGTTCACCATGCCCAAGTTCAATGGAAGCAACGATCCCGAAGAATACCTTTCATGGGCATTGAAAGTTGACAAGAACTTCCGTTTGCACAATTATGAAGAAGAGAAGAAGATCGCGATGGCATCCCTTGACTTCCAAGACTATGTCCTCATTTGGTGGGAACAAGTCATTGAGCGCCGTGAGGCAAGAGGTGAACCACCCATCACTACTTGGGCACAAATGAAGGATGTCATGAGAGCACGCTTCGTGCCTACCTACTACAACCGCGACCTCTTCAAGAAACTCCAACAACTCAAGCAAGGAACCAAGAGCGTTGAAGAGTACTACAAGGAGATGGAGATTGCCATGATACGATCCAATGTCACGGAAGATGATGAGCAAACTATGGCACGTTTCTTGAATGGACTCAATCATCCCATCAATAAGATCGCTGACTTCCAACCATACTCAAATCTCATCGAGCTCGTGCACCAAGCTACCAAAGCGGAACGCCAAGTGCAAGATGACTTCAAGTACTCCAAGTTCTCATCCAAGTCTTACGGCTTCTCCAATAACCAAGCTTAAACGACTCCAACACCGACTACAAGAACGTCTACTTCCAACATCGACAAGCCGACTTCCAAGAAAGCTTCGTCAACTACAAGTCATCCTCGTACGAGCAACTTCAAGCCGAGAGCTTCATCATCATCAACCCCAACCGATGAAACCGTCAAGATGAGTTCCTTCAAGTGTTTCACTTGCGAAGGCCGAGGCCACAAGTCCTACGAGTGCACCAACAAGTAGACCATGGTCTTCAACGACGATGGCACTTATGACTCCATGAGTGAAGGTGAAATGGAAGCACTTGAGCAAGTCGCCATGCACCGCCAAGTGAACAATGAAGAAGAACAAGTCTTTTGTGATGAAGACTCAAGTCCTGCACTTGTTGTGATGAGGACATCAATACAATTGTTACACCCACAGCCCCTGCTGCTATACATACTGGACCAATTACTAGAGCTCGTGCACGCCAACTAAATTACCAGGTACTTTCGTTTCTTGGTAATGATTCTAATGTTCATGAGAATATGATGCTGCCTAAATTGGATACATTTGTTTTGCTTACAAATGAAGGGCCTAGCTTGGAGAAGGATGAACATTGGAGCAAGAACAAGCATGGAGATGATGGCATGCGCAAGGGGAACAAGAACGGAGTTACAAGTGATGATTTCAGGACTTTGAAGCCACCATAATGGGTGCATGAAGCCTTGGACGAAATATACAAGATGCCACTTCATAAATTTCGTCCCGAGGCTATTTTAGGTGCTGCGTCACCTTATTATTGTGCCAGGCCCATGTAATTTCGAAATACATAAGTATAGGCTATTTTTAGAGTCCGTATGTGTGGGGAAACAAGAGATAGGGTTGATTTCGGACCCCTCCACCAAGGGCCACGAAATTCCCCCCTCTTCCTCCATATATACAGCCCTTAGGGCATCGTTTAGACTTTGGGTTTTGTTTAGATTAAAAGTTCGCCATAGCTGCAACTTCGCGTACTTCGTTTGTGTTCAACGACCAGACAAAGGCGTCACAGAACCCCACCTTGATCAATAAAGCTTTCATCTTATATTCGCAATATCCAGATTGCAATCTTAGTTTCTTGTTTGTTCTTCGTTTGCTCGCAGGAAACAGACCCTGGTGGTCAGGTTGATCGTGCTCCGGCGTGGTCAATAACCTCTCGGAGTTGGTTTAGCGATTGCTAAGGCGCGACGTCCTCGCACGTTCGTAGTCGGATCGTCAAAGTCGACTTCCACCAAAGCGATATCCATCATCTCATCGAAAGATCGGGACCCTCGCCTCTATCAAGTGGTATCAGATTTCCAGGTTGCTCGGTGAGATTTTACAGTTTTTCGTAGTTTAGATCGAGTCTGTTCTTCATACCTACAGTCCACGAAAAAGCCACAAAAAAAATTAGGGTTAGTTCATCATATCCGAACCAATCTGAGCCTTTGCATAATCTTTTTAGGGTTTTGCTTTGTTGAATTTGCGGTTGCATCGTCGGTGATGAGGACATCAATACAATTGTTACACCCACAGCCCCTGCTGCTATACATACTGGACCAATTACTAGAGCTCGTGCACGCCAACTAAATTACCAGGTACTTTCGTTTCTTGGTAATGATTCTAATATTCATGAGAATATGATGCTGCCTAAATTGGATACATTTGTTTTGCTTATAAATGAAGGGCCTAGCTTGGAGAAGGATGAACATTGGAGCAAGAACAAGCATGGAGATGATGGCATGCGCAAGGGGAAAAAGAACGGAGTTACAAGTGATGATTTCAGGACTTTGAAGCCACCATAATGGGTGCATGAAGCCTTGGATGAAATATACAAGATGCCACTTCATAAATTTCGTCCCGAGGCTATTTTAGGTGCTGCGTCACCTTATTATTGGGCCAGGCCCATGTAATTTCGAAATACATAAGTATAGGCTATTTTTAGAGTCCGTATGTGTGGGGAAACAAGAGATAGGGTTGATTTCGGACCCCTCCACCAAGGGCCACGAAATTCCCCCCTCTTCCTCCATATATACAGCCCTTAGGGCATCGTTTAGACTTTGGGTTTTGTTTAGATTAAAAGTTCGCCATAGCTGCAACTTCGCGTACTTCGTTTGTGTTCAACGACCAGACAAAGGCGTCACAGAACCCCACCTTGATCAATAAAGCTTTCATCTTATATTCGCAATATCCAGATTGCAATCTTAGTTTCTTGCTTGTTCTTCGTTTGCTCGCAGGAAACAGACCCTCGTGGTCAGGTTGATCGTGCTCCGGCGTGGTCAATAACCTCTCGGAGTTGGTTTAGCGATTGCTAAGGCGCGACGTCCTCGCACGTTCGTAGTCGGATCGTCAAAGTCGACTTCCACCAAAGCGATATCCATCATCTCATCGAAAGATCGGGACCCTCGCCTCTATCATGTTGTCTCCAAAGTCTTGGCTCTCCAACATCAGCAAGAAGAAGACCAAAGATGCACCATATTCCACACCAAGGCCGCCATCAATGGACGATCCGTCAAGGTCATCATCGATGGAGGGAGTTGTCTCAATCTCGCAAGTGAAGAACTTTGCTCCAAGCTCCAATTGCCCAAGACGAAGCATCCACATCCTTACAAAGTGCAATGGCTTAGTGACTCCGACACCATCCAAGTCGAGCACCGAGTACAAGTCTCCTTCAAGATCGGCGCATATGAAGACACCATGGAGTGTGACGTTGTTCTAATGACCGTTTGTCATCTTCTCCTTGGACGGCCATGGCAATTCGATAGAGGAGTCGTCCACAACGGTCGAATGAACCACTACATCTTCAAGATGAAGGGCAAGGAGTACGTCCTCCGTCCAATGTCGCCAAGTCAAGTGATCGCCGACAAACATACCACCCATCGTGGAGAGAATGGTGAGAGAGTGAGCCACCAAAAAGAGAGTGAGCGCCACAAGCCCAAATTGAGTGCCTCCATGATGAGCGAAAACAAGAACTTAGTTCTATTTGCCACCAAACGTGACATGAGAGAAGTGTGTGAGAACCCATCTAGTGTCCTACACTACGTCATCGTGTGCAAGGACAATGCAACACAAACTAACACCTCTCACACTCTTCCTGTAGTGTTGTCTTCTCTTTTGCAGGAATTTCAAGATGTTTTCCCGATGAGCTACCTCCGGGACTACCTCCTCTACGAGGCATTGAGCACCGAATTGACCTCATCCCCGGAGCACCACTTCCAAACAAAGCGCCCTACCGCGTCAATCCCGAAGAAACCAAAGAAATTCAAAGGCAAGTAAAACATCTCATAGACCATGGACATGTGCGTGAAAGTTTTAGCCCTTGTGCCGTTCCGGTCATTCTTGTGCCAAAATGTGACGGTAGTTTTCGCATGTGCTCCGATTGTAGACCTATCAATGCTATCACTGTTCATTATAGGTATCCCATTCCACGCCTAGATGATATGCTTGATGAGCTTAGCGGTGCCACTATATTTTCCAAAATTGATCTTAAGAGTGGTTACTATCAAATCCGCATACAAGAGGGTGATGAATGGAAAACCGTCCTCAAAACCAAGTTTGGTTTGTATGAGTGGTTAGTCATGCCTATGGGTCTTTCTGAAGCACCGGGCACTTTTATGCGCCTCATGAATCATGTCTTTCGCCCTTACATTGGTATATTTGTTGTGGTCTACTTTGATGATATTCTTGTGTTTAGCAAATCTATCCAAGAGCATGTCACCCATGTCCGCACCGTTTTGCAAACTCTTAGGAAAGGGCGTCTCTATGCTAATATGGAGAAATGCCTTTTTGGTGTTGATAAGCTCGTTTTCTTAGGATTTGTTGTCTCTTCTAAGGGTGTTCATGTACATGAGTCCAAGATCAATGCTATTAAGACTTGGCCGCAACCAACCAACTTGCCTCAAGTGTGTAGTTTCCTTGGCCTTGCGGGCTTCTATCGTCGCTTTGTAAAGGATTTTAGCACCATTGCTTCGCCTTTGCATGCTTTGAGCAAGAAGAATGCGCCTTTTGTTTGGGGACCATCCCAAGATTCCACATTCAATGAGCTTAAGAATTTGCTTACTCATGCTCCCGTGCTTGCTTTACCCAACTTCGACAAACCTTTTGAAATTCATTGCGATGCTAGTGGTAATGGCATAGGAGGTGTGTTAACGCAAGAGATGCGCCCCATAGCTTACTTTAGTGAGAAACTTTCCGGAGCGCAACTCAACTACCCCATCTATGACAAAGAGCTATATGCTTTAGTCCGTGTTTTGCATGAATGGGAACACTACCTTCGTCCCCATGAGTTTATCATTCATACCGATCATGAGACTCTCAAGTATCTTAAGGGACAAACTAAGTTGAACAAGCGTCATGCTAAATGGAGTGAATTTATTGAGTCTTCTCCTTATGTCATCAAGTACATCAGAGGTAAAGAAAACATAGTAGCGGATGCTCTTTCCCGCATTTGCATGCTTGTCACGCAACTTGAGTTAGATGTCATTGGCTTCGAGCATGTCAAAGACTTATATGAGCATGATACAACTTTTGCCATTCCTTATGCCAAGTGTTTGTCGAATACATCTTGGGAACACTATTACATCAAAGATGGCTACCTTATGAGAGCTAACAAACTTTGCATTCCTGAGTCCTCGCTTCGTTTATTGCTTTTGCAGGAATCTCATGGAGGCGGCTTAATGGGACACTTCGGACGCGACAAGACGTTCGCCATGCTCTCGAAGAGCTACTTTTGGCCAAAGATGTTTCGGGACGTCAATTGCTTCACCAACCGTTGTTCTACATGTTGCAAAGCTAAGTCCAAAGCTGAATCTCATGGTCTCTATATGCCTTTACCGATTCCATACCAACCTTGGGAAGACATTAGCATGGACTTTGTACTTGGTTTGCCTAGGACTCGCAATGGGAAAGATTCCATATTTGTCGTTGTGGACCGTTTCTCAAAAATGGCACACTTTATTCCTTGTAACAAGATAGACGATGCTTCACATGTGGCTAATCTCTTTTGTAGGGAAATATTGCGTCTACATGGTGTGCCAAAGACTATCGTCTCGGACCGCGACGTCAAGTTCCTTAGCTACTTTTGGAAGACCCTATGCGCCAAGCTCGGAATCAAGCTATTCTTCTCCACGGCATACCATCCTCAAACCGACGGCCAAACGGAGGTGACAAACTGCACACTCTCCGCTCTACTTCGACTACTCATCAAGAAGAACATCAAGGAGTGGGAGGAGTGTCTACCCATCGCCGAGTTCGCCTACAACCGAGCAAGACACTCAACAACCGGCAAGTCCCCTTTCGAGGTCGTCTACGGATTCAACCCTTTGTCACCATTGGATATTCTACCTCTACCACTCCAAGAGCGAATCAATTTGGACGCAAGTGCACGAGCGACCCATATAATAGAGGCGGGGTGTCCCGATCTTTCGATGAGATGGTAACTATCGATTTGGTGGAGACGACTTTGACGATCCGACTACAAACGTGCACGACATTGCGCCTTAGCAATCGCTAAACCAATCTCCTGAGGTTACTGACGATGCCGGAAGCACGGTCAGCCTGACCACGAAGGTCTATTCCTGCAAGCAATCAAAGAACGAGCAAGAATATGATAAAGCAATCTGAATATTGCAAATATATATGAGGTATTGATAATGGTGGGGATCCGGAAGCGGTCTTGGTCTGGTCGTTGGACACAAACGAAGTACACGAAGTTGCAATGGCTAACTTTTAACTAAACAAATCCCAAGGAAAAGCTACTAGATGGATCTACTTATATAGGAGCAAGGGGTGGCGGCCAAGGAGGTGGGAGGACGTCCCAAGGCAGCCTAAAACTAAATCTAGGTCGTACAAGGCCAATGGGCCCAAGTGGAGGTGATGTAACACCATTGGACTTGTAGTTTGATTCGGATTCTGCTGCATCATCAGATTGTTTCGTCCACAACTCAACGCTCCGGACGAATTTGAAGGTGATTCCAATTGGGTTGGAAAGTGCACGAAATCTAGTTTCCAACAAAAAAAGAATCACCCTATTTGGAGTCCGTATGAAAAACTTGTGTGCGTTTTGAGTCAGGTATGTCTGTGCAGTCCGAATCTGAATCCAGAACGTGAGAGACTTGGACTCTATCTTCTCTTGGGCCAAAAGTGACGTGAGAGAACTTTTTGGACAGCAAATAAACATCTCTTTCTTCCTTATCTTCATATGTGGATTGTACAAATGTCACATACACCTGCAATTAGACAAAACACAAAAGTGTGTGAAGTATTTTTTGTTCTGGATAACATAAATAGATTATTGAATAGTTTGCACTAGAAATCACCTGACAAATATGCATATATGCAATATTTTTGGTCATATCCAAGGTAGTCATGTCCTCATCATCCTCCCCTTCTTGAAAATAAAGCCGTCCTCGGCGTTGCTTAATCTGAAATGTGGCTAACAAAAGAGACAAGGTGTACATGTTGTATATGTATATGTCATCCATTTTTACTTCCCTTGATTTTTGCATATATGACACATGAATAGATGAGTAACTTGCATAGTTCATAAAATCTAAAGCCAAAAAATTAGCACAAGAAGTAGAAGGCATGAAAATATTGCAACTCAGTTTGCACATATAAGTGAAGCTCTTATTCATTTCAAAAGATTGACAATGTTCATCATTAAACCATCCCAACATTGGTGAATAAACCTTACTTGCATCAAATTTACATGCTACAACATGCTTAAATAAGCAAACATGCAATAAGTCATTTAACACAGAATCATCACCAAGATTAGAGGTCATATCAAAATGATTAAACATTGGTTCTTTTGCATCAATAGTTAATTCAATGGGTGCACTCAAAATTGTTGGTATTTCAGTTGTTTGATCACATGGCAAAGTCAAATTATCAACGTAGACCTCTAAAATAGGTGGTGTGATCAAAGTAGTGGGTAGCTCATCAGATGGTGCATTCAAATTGACAAGGCATTCATCATTCTCATGTAGAGATGGAAGATCAGTACCTTTGTCATTACCTCTTATGATCAACTCAGATGATGTAGCCACTCTCGGGGGCGATGTGTCACATGGTGGAGGTGATGTAGTCCTGACAACAACGGATGTGGTTGTCATAGTATGCCTAGTAGTTGAAGGAACAATCATATCAACTCTTGGAATGTGCACCGTGCGCTTGTTCTCCTCGTGGCCAACACGTCGTTTTATTTCCTGTTCAGCTTTGCAAGCAAGATAAAACAAATGGTCCATAGGATAACACTCTTCATAAATTAGTATCTCTTGAATATCACAGTTTAATCCTCCCCAAAATCTATCCATAAAATCATCTTCACTTTCTTCTAAAGAGGAATGCAACAAGGTAGTTTGTAAATCATCATAATATTTTGTTACAGTTTCACTACCTTGTTTTAAGTGTTGCAACTTCTTAATCATGTCACGAGTATAATAAGCAGGGACGAAAGTATGTCGCATGGCAAGTTTCAAATCATCCCAAGTAGTAGGTATATAATCAGGGAATAACCGACAATATTCACTCCACCAAACCAAAGCATAACCAGTGAAAGAACCAACCGCAACCTTAACCTTTTTATGTTCATCGAAATTATGGGAAGCAAATATATTTTTTATGTTGAACTCCCATTCAATATATAAAGCAGGTTTAAAACGGCCATTAAATGGTGGTATAGATACATTAACCTGATCATGTGCATTTGGATGTTTGTGCACCTCTCGTGACGGTTGTGGTATTTGCAAAGGTGGTGGCACGTCTCCTGCGATCGACAAAGCCCATGAATTGACTCTGGATCCTGTCATGATTAGTAGAACAAGAAACAAAACCCAAAAATAATGTTCCTATAACTACTAGGATGTGGTGGTAAAACGCTCACAGTAAAGCAAATATCAATGTCTTACAAGTTCTTACCATGCAGCAGGCGGTGATCGGCAACCAGTGGTGTCAAGTAACTCCGAATATTGAGTAAAGCGATTGCCAGGGGAGCGTACGTATACACGGTGTAGAAATATGTGGAGCTGGGTTGGCTATATATGGTAGCAAAAGATTAGCAATAATCAATTCAAAGATGCAATATTGAATAAACGCTCAACGACGGTACTGTGCTGGTCCTAGGCTAGACCGGACTAGAGACGCGAGCCTAGAACACTAACAAGGTCACGGCGTAGCACAACTAGCATCAATGAAGGATACTAAGTAGCTCTTGACAGCAAGATATAAGTGAAGATCACAACGGCAGTGAAGATAATGATGAAAAACAACTGCCAAGCAGGATATACAACAACTCTCTCTCCAACTTTCCTCTTGAAAAGTTTGAGACAATTTTCTGATAAATTCTTTCAAAGAATGCTACTAACTCAAGCTTTCCAATGCAAAAAGAATCACTCAATTCCGAGTTGATATGAGGAGTCAAAGAATTCTAAAACTGGCCTGAAAAATTGGAACAAGCTGTGTTCACGAACTTCGGAGGGCAAAAAGACCTATTTAGAAGCCGATTTTGAGGTGTCAAATATTGAGCTAGCTTCTGCAACTATTTAGATGCGGCTCGTCGCTATCTTCAATTTGAGTACTCACGGAGCCAAAACGGACTTCGTATGAGGAAGATACACCTGTTTTACTGAACAGTGCACAAAACAGATTCCAATCCGAATTCAGGTACGAGATTGATTCTAGATAGATCCAATTTTTTTTCTTTTTCTCTTTTTTTCTTTTTTTTCTTTCCTTTTTTTCTCTTTTTTTTCTCTATCTTTTTTTTCTTTCCAAGACAAACTAGATAAGATGCAGATTGGATCAGGCGAAGATGTGAATGACCTCAACTATGATTATGACAATGAACAGTGCGTAGCACGTGGTGGAAATTAATAGATGGGATGGTGGACAGCGGAAGGAATAATGATGCAGCGGCGGCGTGACTAACGTGAACAGAACTCGAAACTCTAAAGGAACTAGACGCTAAGACCAGCAACTGACACGACGATGCAACCGATAATTCAACTATGCAAGCAATGAATAGAAAATTGCAAAGGCTCAGACTGGCTTGGATAAAGGATGAACAGATCTAACTTTTTTTGTGTGGCTTTTTCTTGGACAATAGGTAAGAAAATAAATCTAATCTAGGAAAACTGGAAATTCTCACCGAGCAACCTGAAAACTGATACCACTTGATAGAGGCGGGGTGTCCCGATCTTTCGATGAGATGGTAACTATCGATTTGGTGGAGACGACTTTGACGATCCGACTACAAACGTGCACGACATTGCGCCTTAGCAATCGCTAAACCAATCTCCTGAGGTTACTGACGATGCCGGAAGCACGGTCAGCCTGACCACGAAGGTCTATTCCTGCAAGCAATCAAAGAACGAGCAAGAATATGATAAAGCAATCTGAATATTGCAAATATATATGAGGTATTGATAATGGTGGGGATCCGGAAGCGGTCTTGGTCTGGTCGTTGGACACAAACGAAGTACACGAAGTTGCAATGGCTAACTTTTAACTAAACAAATCCCAAGGAAAAGCTACTAGATGGATCTACTTATATAGGAGCAAGGGGTGGCGGCCAAGGAGGTGGGAGGACGTCCCAAGGCAGCCTAAAACTAAATCTAGGTCGTACAAGGCCAATGGGCCCAAGTGGAGGTGATGTAACACCATTGGACTTGTAGTTTGACTCGGATTCTGCTGCAGCATCAGATTGTTTCGTCCACAACTCAACGCTCCGGACGGATTTGAAGGTGATTCCAATTGGGTTGGAAAGTGCACGAAATCTAGTTTCCAACAAAAAAAGAATCACCCTATTTGGAGTCCGTATGAAAAACTTGTGTGCGTTTTGAGTCAGGTATGTCTGTGCAGTCCGAATCTGAATCCAGAACGTGAGAGACTTGGACTCTATCTTCTCTTGGGCCAAAAGTGACGTGAGAGAACTTTTTGGACAGCAAATAAACATCTCTTTCTTCCTTATCTTCATATGTGGATTGTATAAATGTCACATACACCTGCAATTAGACAAAACACAAAAGTGTGTGAAGTATTTTTTGTTCTGGATAACATAAATAGATTATTGAATAGTTTGCACTAAAAATCACCTGACAAATATGCATATATGCAATATTTTTGGTCATATCCAAGGTAGTCATGTCCTCATCACCATATCAAGAAGGTGCATGAAGATACAAGAAACACCATCGAGCGCCAAGTACAACGCCTTGCGACCAAGCTCAACGTCAACAAGCAACCTATGGTCTTCAACACTGGTGATCTCGTGTGGCTACACCTTCGCAAGGAGCACTTTCCACAAGAACGCAAGTCTAAGCTTCGACCTAGAGCCGATGGACCCTTCAAGGTGCTCGCACGCTACAACGACAACGCTTACAAGATCGACATCCCACGGGACAAATACAACATGAGCGACATCTTCAACATCAAAGATATCTCTCCCTTCCATGGTGATGAAGAACTCGATCCGAGGACGGATCTTCCACACGGGAGGGGAGATGATGCGGAGCATCCCACGACCATCCACATGGACGCCACCTCAGCTATCCAAGCCCCAAGTGGACCAATGACAAGGGCTAGGGCACGTGCTATTCAATGCAAGGTGACATCACTCCTACTTGAGTTTTCCCCCTCTTCAAGTGAGACATGGCTACTGCCTAAGTCCGTGATGAGGACATGACTACCTTGGATATGATCAAAAATATTGCATATATGCATATTTGTCAGGTGATTTCTAGTGCAAACTATTCAATAATCTATTTATGTTATCCAGAACAAAAATACTTCACACACTTTTGTGTTTTGTCTAATTGCAGGTGTATGGGACATTTGTACAATCCACATATGAAGATAAGGAAGAAAGAGATGTTTATTTGCTGTCCAAAAAGTTCTCTCACGTCACTTTTGGCCCAAGAGAAGATAGAGTCCAAGTCTCTCACGTTCTGGATTCAGATTCGGACTGCACAGACATACCTGACTCAAAACGCACACAAGTTTTTCATACGGACTCCGAATTGGGTGATTCTTTTTTTGTTGGAAACTAGATTTCGTGCACTTTCCAACCCAATTGGAATCACCTTCAAATTCGTCCAGAGAGTTGAGTTGTGGACGAAACAATCTGATGCTGCAGCAGAATCCGAGTCAAACTACAAGTCCAAAGGTGTTACATCACCTCCACTTGGGCCCATTGGCCTTGTACGACCTAGATTTAGTTTTAGGCTGCCTTGGGACGTCCTCCCACCTCCTTGGCCGCCACCCCTTGCTCCTATATAAGTAGATCCATCTAGTAGCTTTTCCTTGGGATTTGTTTAGTTAAAAGTTAGCCATTGCAACTTCGTGTACTTCGTTTGTGTCCAACGACCAGACCAAGACCACTTCCGGATCCCCACCATTATCAATACCTCATATATATTTGCAATATTCAGATTGCTTTATCATATTTTTGCTCGTTCTTCGATTGCTTGCAGGAATAGACCTTCGTGGTCAGGCTGACCGTGCTTTCGGCATCGTCAGTAACCTCAGGAGATTGGTTTAGCGATTGCTAAGGCGCAACGTCGTGCACGTTTGTAGTCGGATCGTCAAAGTCGTCTCCACCAAATCGATAGTTATCATCTCATCGAAAGATCGGGACACCCCCGCCTCTATCACATCCAAATGCACATGATCAGGTTAATGTATCTATACCACCATTTAATGGCCGTTTTAAACCTGCTTTATATATTGAATGGGAGTTCGACATAAAAAATATATTTGCTTCCCATAATTTCAATGAACATAAAAAGGTTAAGGTTACGGTTGGTTCTTTCACTGGTTATGCTTTGGTTTGGTGGAGTGAATATTGTAGGTTACACCCTGATTATATACCTACTACTTGGGATGATTTGAAACTTGCCATGCGACATACTTTCGTCCCTGCTTATTATACTCGTGACATGATTAAGAAGTTGCAACACTTAAAACAAGGTAGTGAAACTGTAACAAAATATTATGATGATTTACAAACTACCTTGTTGCATTCCTCTTTAGAAGAAAGTGAAGATGATTTTATGGATAGATTTTGGGGAGGATTAAACCGTGATATTCAAGAGATACTAATTCATGAAGAGTGTTATCCTATGGACCATTTGTTTCATCTTGCTTGCAAAGCTGAACAGGAAATAAAACGACGTGTTGGCCACGAGGAGAACAAGCGCACGGTGCACATTCCAAGAGTTGATATGATTATTCCTTCAACTACTAGGCATACTATGACAACCACATCCGTTGTTGTCAGGACTACATCACCTCCACCATGTGACACATCGCCCCCGAGAGTGGCTACATCATCTGAGTTGATCATAAGAGGTAATGACAAAGGTACTGATCTTCCATCTCTACATGAGAATGATGAATGCCTTGTCAATTTGAATGCACCATCTGTCGAGCTACCCACTACTTTGATCACACCACCTATTTTAGAGGACTACGTTGATAATTTGACTTTGCCATGTGATCAAACAACTGAAATACCAACAATTTTGAGTGCACCCATTGAATTAACTATTGATGCAAAAGAACCAATGTTTAATCATTTTGATATGACCTCTAATCTTCGTGATGATTCTGTGTTGAATGACTTATTGCATGTTTGCTTATTTAAGCATGTTGTAGCATGTAAATTTGATGCAAGTAAGGTTTATTCACCAATGTTGGGATGGTTTAGTGATGAACATTGTCAATCTTTTGAAATGAATAAGAACTTCACTTATATGTGCAAACTGAGTTGCAATATTTTCATGCCTTCTACTTCTTGTGCTAATTTTTTGGCTTTAGATTTTATGAACTATGCAAGTTACTCATCTATTCATGTGTCATATATGCAAAAATCAAGGGAAGTAAAAATGGATGACATATACATATACAACATGTACACCTTGTCTCTTTTGTTAGCCACATTTCAGATTAAGCAACGCCGAGGACGGCTTTATTTTCAAGATGGGGAGGATGATGAGGACATGACTACCTTGGATATGATCAAAAATATTGCATATATGCATATTTGTCAGGTGATTTCTAGTGCAAACTATTCAATAATCTATTTATGTTATCCAGAACAAAAATACTTCACACACTTTTGTGTTTTGTCTAATTGCAGGTGTATGGGACATTTGTACAATCCAAATATGAAGATAAGGAAGAAAGAGATGTTTATTTGCTGTCCAAAAAGTTCTCTCACGTCACTTTTGGCCCAAGAGAAGATAGAGTCCAAGTCTCTCACGTTCTGGATTCAGATTCGGACTGCACAGACATACCTGACTCAAAACGCACACAAGTTTTTCATACGGACTCCGAATTGGGTGATTCTTTTTTTGTTGGAAACTAGATTTCGTGCACTTTCCAACCCAATTGGAGTCACCTTCAAATTCGTCCGGAGCGTTGAGTTGTGGACGAAACAATCTGATGCTGCAGCAGAATCCGAGTCAAACTACAAGTCCAAAGGTGTTACATCACCTCCACTTGGGCCCATTGGCCTTGTACGACCTAGATTTAGTTTTAGGCTGCCTTGGGACGTCCTCCCACCTCCTTGGCCGCCACCCCTTGCTTCTATATAAGTAGATCCATCTAGTAGCTTTTCCTTGGGATTTGTTTAGTTAAAAGTTAGCCATTGCAACTTCGTGTACTTCGTTTGTGTCCAACGACCAGACCAAGACCGCTTACGGATCCCCACCATTATCAATACCTCATATATATTTGCAATATTCAGATTGCTTTATCATATTCTTGCTCGTTCTTCGATTGCTTGCAGGAATAGACCTTCGTGGTCAGGCTGACCGTGCTTCCGGCATCGTCAGTAACCTCAGGAGATTGGTTTAGCGATTGCTAAGGCGCAACGTCGTGCACGTTTGTAGTCGGATCGTCAAAGTCGTCTCCACCAAATCGATAGTTATCATCTCATCGAAAGATCGGGACACCCTCGCCTCTATCAAGTGGTATCAGTTTTCAGGTTGCTCGGTGAGAATTTCCAGTTTTCCTAGATTAGATTTACTTTCTTACATATTGTCCAAGAAAAAGCCACAAAAAAGAGTTAGATCTATTCATCCTTGGTCCAAGCCAGTCTGAGCCTTTGCAATTTTCTTTTCATTGATTGCATAGTTGAATTATCGATTGCATCGTCGTGTCGAGTTGCTGGTCTTAGTGTCTAGTTCGTTTAGAGTTTCGAGTTCTGTTCACATTAGTCACGCCACCGCTGCATCATTACCTCTTCCGCTGTCCACCACCCATCCATCAATTTCCACCACGTGCTACCCACCATTCATTGTCATAATAATAGTTGAGATCGTTCACATCTTCACTTGATCCAATCTGCATCTTATCTAGTTTGTTTTGGAAAGAGGGAGAAAAAAAAGAGAGAGAAAAAAGAGAGAAAAAAAGGAAAAAAAAGTCAGAGAAAAAAAAGGAGAGAAAGAAAAAAAAAGTGTGAGGAAAAAAAAGAGAGAAGAAAAAAAAACAAAAAAATCGGCACAAACTTTTTCAGAGGAAAGTTGGAGACAAAGTTGTTGATATATCCTGCTTGGCTGTTGTTTCACCTCATTATCTTCACTGCTGTTGTGATCTTCACTTATATCTTGCTGTCAAGAGCTACTTAGTATCCTTCATTGATGCTAGTTGTGCTACGCCGTGACCTCATTAGTGTTCTAGGCTCGCGTCTCTAGTCCGGTCTAGCCTAGGACCAGCACAGTACCGTCGTTGAGCGTTTATTCAACATTGCATCTTTGAATTGATTATTGCTAATCTTTTGCTACCATATATAGTCAACCCAGCTCCACATATTTCTACACCGTGTATACGTACGCTCCCCTGGCAATCGCTTTACTCAATATTCGGAGTTACTTGACACCGCTGGTTGCCGATCACCGCCTGCTGCATGGTAAGAACTTGTAAGACATTGATATTTGCTTTACTGTGAGCGTTTTACCACCACATCCTAGTAGTTATAGGAACATTATTTTTGGGTTTTGTTTCTTGTTCTACTAATCATGACAGGATCCAGAGTCAATTCATGGGCTTTGTCGATCGTGGGAGACGTGCCACCACCTTTGCAAATACCACAACCGTCACGAGAGGTGCACAAACATCCAAATGCACATGATCAGGTTAATGTATCTATACCACCATTTAATGGCCGTTTTAAACCTGCTTTATATATTGAATGGGAGTTCGACATAAACAATATATTTGCTTCCCATAATTTCAATGAACATAAAAAGGTTAAGGTTGCGGTTGGTTCTTTCACTGGTTATGCTTTGGTTTGGTGGAGTGAATATTGTCGGTTACACCCTGATTATATACCTACTACTTGGGATGATTTGAAACTTGCCATGCGACATACTTTCGTCCCTGCTTATTATACTCGTGACATGATTAAGAAGTTGCAACACTTAAAACAAGGTAGTGAAACTGTAACAAAATATTATGATGATTTACAAACTACCTTGTTGCATTCCTCTTTAGAAGAAAGTGAAGATGATTTTATGGATAGATTTTGGGGAGGATTAAACCGTGATATTCAAGAGATACTAATTCATGAAGAGTGTTATCCTATGGACCATTTGTTTCATCTTGCTTGCAAAGCTGAACAGGAAATAAAACGACGTGTTGGCCACGAGGAGAACAAGCGCACGGTGCACATTCCAAGAGTTGATATGATTATTCCTTCAACTACTAGGCATACTATGACAACCACATCCGTTGTTGTCAGGACTACATCACCTCCACCATGTGACACATCGCCCCCGAGAGTGGCTACATCATCTGAGTTGATCATAAGAGGTAATGACAAAGGTACTGATCTTCCATCTCTACATGAGAATGATGAATGCCTTGTCAATTTGAATGCACCATCTGTCGAGCTACCCACTACTTTGATCACACCACCTATTTTAGAGGACTACGTTGATAATTTGACTTTGCCATGTGATCAAACAACTGAAATACCAACAATTTTGAGTGCACCCATTGAATTAACTATTGATGCAAAAGAACCAATGTTTAATCATTTTGATATGACCTCTAATCTTCGTGATGATTCTGTGTTGAATGACTTATTGCATGTTTGCTTATTTAAGCATGTTGTAGCATGTAAATTTGATGCAAGTAAGGTTTATTCACCAATGTTGGGATGGTTTAGTGATGAACATTGTCAATCTTTTGAAATGAATAAGAACTTCACTTATATGTGCAAACTGAGTTGCAATATTTTCATGCCTTCTACTTCTTGTGCTAATTTTTTGGCTTTAGATTTTATGAACTATGCAAGTTACTCATCTATTCATGTGTCATATATGCAAAAATCAAGGGAAGTAAAAATGGATGACATATACATATACAACATGTACACCTTGTCTCTTTTGTTAGCCACATTTCAGATTAAGCAACGCCGAGGACGGCTTTATTTTCAAGATGGGGAGGATGATGAGGACATGACTACCTTGGATATGATCA
>NW_021187040.1:61945-75817 GCF_002162155.2 Triticum dicoccoides
TTGAGTTGTGGACGAAACAATCTGATGCTGCAGCAGAATCCGAGTCAAACTACAAGTCCAAAGGTGTTACATCACCTCCACTTGGGCCCATTGGCCTTGTACGACCTAGATTTAGTTTTAGGCTGCCTTGGGACGTCCTCCCACCTCCTTGGCCGCCACCCCTTGCTTCTATATAAGTAGATCCATCTAGTAGCTTTTCCTTGGGATTTGTTTAGTTAAAAGTTAGCCATTGCAACTTCGTGTACTTCGTTTGTGTCCAACGACCAGACCAAGACCGCTTCCGGATCCCCACCATTATCAATACCTCATATATATTTGCAATATTCAGATTGCTTTATCATATTCTTGCTCGTTCTTCGATTGCTTGCAGGAATAGACCTTCGTGGTCAGGCTGACCGTGCTTCCGGCATCGTCAGTAACCTCAGGAGATTGGTTTAGCGATTGCTAAGGCGCAACGTCGTGCACGTTTGTAGTCGGATCGTCAAAGTCGTCTCCACCAAATCGATAGTTATCATCTCATCGAAAGATCGGGACACCCTCGCCTCTATCAGTCCGAGATACTATGTGTCACTAGGTACAACGCTCAAGACTCCGAGCTGAGGACTGTAGAAGAAGAGACAGACGTCAACACTCTGGACAGCCCGGAACTTCCGGCCCCCGGACCTTCCGGCCGACCCGAAGCTTCCGGCCACCGACGACTTCGACCAGCCCAGGCGTGCCAACTCTCGGGTTAGCCCGGACCCCGTCCCGGACCTTCCGGCGCCCGGACCTTCCTGCCCCCGGATGCCAGCAAAGCTACACCGCGCCAACTCTCTGGTTAGGCCGGACCCTCCCCGGAACCTCCCGCACCCAGAACTTCCGGCCCTGCCTGCGCGCAGCCACTTGGGCCGAGGCCCGTGTACCCTTTCGTTACCTAGACTATAAATATTCTATCCCGTACAACTTTGTAGGGTTAGCATTGGTTTAGCTCATTGAGAGATAGAGCATTGCTCATCCATATCGGATCTACTCCACGAGAGAGACCGCGGCCCCTCTACGGAGAAGATCCACCTTGGATTCAAGACCCCTTTACGGGAAGATCCCCTTGTGGATTTAAGACCTCCTCTCGGAGAAGAACCGGCTACCCTTTTGTATCGTCCTTAGTTGTCCATGGATTCGTGTATCGTTCTATGTATCCGAGGATCTAGCACATGTGTGACTTGTTCTTGTTAGTTTGAGTGTTTTCTCTCGTGTTTCCCCATGTGTTCTTCGTGTTTCTCTTTGGGATCCGCTCCTTTCGTGAAAGATCGGCCATTTAGGGTTTCACCCTACATCACCCTTGGTGGAGGGGTCTGAAACCAACCCTAACTCTTGTTTCCCCACACATACGGACTCCAAAAACAGCCTATACTTAAGTACTTCGAAAATACATGGGCCTGGCCCAATAATAAGGTGATGCGACACCTAGAATAGCCTCTGGACGAAATTTATGAAGTGGCATCTTGTATATTTCATCCCATGCTTCATGCACTCATTATGGTGGCTTCAGAGTCCTGGAATCATCACTTGTAACTCCGTTCTTGTTCCCCTTGCGCATGCCATCATCTCCATGCTTGAACTTGCTCCAAGGTTCATCTTTCTTGTCCAAGCTAGGCCCTTCATTTGTAAGCAAAACAAATGTATCCAATTTAGGCAGCATCATATTCTAATGAACATTAGAATCGTTACCAAGAAACAAAAGTACCTGATAATTCAATTGGCGTGCACGAGCTCTAGTAATTGGTCCAGTATGTATAGCAGCAGGGGATGTGGGTGTAACAATGGTATTGATGTCCTCATCAGGATGCTCCGCATCATCTCCCCTCCCTTGGGGAAGATCCGACCTCGGATCGAAATCCTCATCACCATGGTACGGGGAGAGATCTTTGACGTTGAAGATGTCGCTCACAAATTACTTGTCACGTGGGATGTCGATCTTGTATGCGTTGTTGTTATAGCGGGCAAGCACCTTGAATGGTCTATTGGCTCGTGGTAGTAGCTTGGACTTGCGTTCGTTGGGGAAGCGTTCCTTGCAAAGGTGTAGCCACACAAGATCTCCAATGTTGAATATCATGTGATTCTTGTTGACGTTGAGCTTGGTCGCGAGTCGTTGTACTTGGAGCTCAATGGTGTGCCTTGTATCTTCATGCATCCTCTTGAGGTGGTTGGCTCGGTCACTCGTGATGAGGACATCAATACCATTGTTACACCCACAGCCCTACTGTTACATATACTGGACCAATTACTAGAGCTCGCGCACGCCAATTAAATTACCAGGTACTTTCGTTTCTTGGTAATGTGATGAGGACATGACTACCTTGGATATGACCAAAAATATTGCATATATGCATATTTGTCAGGTGATTTCTAGTGCAAACTATTCAATAATCTATTTATGTTATCCAGAACAAAAATATTGCAAATATATATGAAGTATTGATATCGTGGTCTATTCCTGCAAGCAATCGAAGAACGAGCAAGAATGTGATAAAGCAATCTGAATATTGCAAATATATATGAAGTATTGATAATGGTGGGGATCCGGAAGCGGTCTTGGTCTGGTCGTTGGACACAAACGAAGTACACGAAGTTGCAATGGCTAACTTTTAACTAAACAAATCCCAAGGAAAAGCTACTAGATGGATCTACTTATATAGGAGCAAGGGGTGGCGGCCAAGGAGGTGGGAGGACGTCCCAAGGCAGCCTAAAACTAAATCTAGGTCGTACAAGGCCAATGGGCCCAAGTGGAGGTGATGTAACACCTTTGGACTTGTAGTTTGACTCGGATTCTGCTGCAGCATCAGATTGTTTCGTCCACAACTCAACGCTCCGGACGAATTTGAAGGTGATTCCAATTGGGTTGGAAAGTGCACGAAATCTAGTTTCCAACAAAAAAAGAATCACCCAATTCGGAGTCCGTATGAAAAACTTGTGTGCGTTTTGAGTCAGGTGTGTCTGTGCAGTCCGAATCTGAATCCAGAACGTGAGAGACTTGGACTCTATCTTCCCTTGGGCCAAAAGTGACGTGAGAGAACTTTTTGGACAGCAAATAATCATCTCTTTCTTCCTTATCTTCATATGTGGATTGTACAAATGTCCCATACACCTGCAATTAGACAAAACACAAAAGTGTGTGAAGTATTTTTGTTCTGGATAACATAAATAGATTATTGAATAGTTTGCACTAGAAATCACCTGACAAATATGCATATATGCAATATTTTTGGTCATATCCAAGGTAGTCATGTCCTCATCATAATGATTCTAATGTTCATGAGATTATGATGCTGCCTAAATTGGATACATTTGTTTTGCTTACAAATGAAGGGCCTAGCTTGGAGAAGAATGAACATTGGAGTAAGAACACGCATGGAGTTGATGGCATGCGCAAGGGGATCAAGAACGGAGTTACAAGTGATGATTTCAGGACTTTGAAGCCGCCATAAGGAGTGCATGAAGCCTTGGACGAAATATACAAGATGCCACTTCATAATATTCGTCCATAGGCTACTCTAGGTGCTGTGTCACCTTATTAATGGGCCAGGCCCATGTAATTTCGAAATACTTAAGTATAGGCTATTTTTAGAGTCCGTATGTGTGGGGAAACAAGAGTTAGGGTTGGTTTCGGACCCCACCCTCAAGGGCCACGAAATTCCCCCCTTTTCCTCCATATATATAGCCCTTAGGGCATCGTTTAGACTTTGGGTTTTGTTTAGATTAAAAGTTCGCCATAGCTGCAACTTCGCGTACTTCGTTTGTGTCCAACGACCAGACCAAGACGTCTCAGAACCCCACCTTGATCAATAAAGCTTTCATCTTATATTCGCAATATCCCGATTGCAATCTCAGTTTCTTGCTTGTTCTTCGTTTGTTCGCAGGAAACAGACCCTCGTGGTCAGGTTGATCGTGCTCCGGCGTGGTCAATAACCCTCGAAAGTTGGTTTAGCGATTGCTAAGGCGTGACGTCTCGCACGTTCGTAGTCGGATCGTCAAGGTCGACTCCCACAGAAAATGATAGCCACCATCTCATCGAAACATCAGGACACCGTAGCCTCTATCAAGTGGTATCAGATTTCCAGGTTGCTCGGTGAGATTTTACAGTTTTTCGTAGATTAGATCGAGTCTGTTTCTTCATACCTACAGTCCACGAAAAAGCCACACAAAAAAATTAGGGTTATTGTCATATCCGAACCAATCTGAGCCTTTGCATAATCTTTTTAGGGGTTTTGCTTTGTTGAATTTGCGGTTGCATCGTCGTGTCAAGTTGCTGGTCTTAGAGTCTAGTCTTTTAGAGTTTCGAGTTGTGGTCATAAGTTGTCACGCTGCCGCCGCACCATCATCATCGCCCTTCTACCACTTTTGCTTATCCGCCACCGCTCTGAATCCATATCCATATACCACCACCAATCCGTATCCATATACCACCACCAATCTCTATCCATATACCACCACCGCTACCATATACCACCACCGCTGCCATATACCACAACCATATATCCACCACCAATCCGAGTTCTTCTCATATTAGGTTTGTTCTTGAGATCAATCTAAATTCCGATTTGTGTTTCCTTGCCTGCATAGGTCTCGGAAAAAAAAAGTCTGGAGACCCCCGGGTAGTTTAGGCCAAAATTTCACGGGCAAATTTTTTTTCCCTATCCTATTTTTAGGCTTTTCTGAGTCTTTTGAGCCACGTGCCATCATAGTGATTTTTTGTCGCACTTTTTCGTTGTCGCTGCCCTGATTTCCGAAAAAAACGTGAAAAAAAAATTTCGTGCCCATCCTATCAGTTTGACGAGGGAAGAGTTTTGAGACACTCGCCATTATAGTGATTTTTCGCAAAAAAAAGAGGAGCGCAAAAAAAGGAGCGCAAAAAAAAGAGCAAAAAAAAGAGAGTTCCAGAGTGTGCTTTTCCCTTATTTACGTGCAGCGCCGTGATTTTGTTAGTGTTCTAGGCTCGCGTCTCTAGCACGGTCTAGCCTAGGACCAGCACAGTACCGTCGTTGAGCGTTTTGATAGAGGCAAAGGTGTCCCGTCTTTCGATGAGATGATGGATATCGCTTTGGTGGAAGTCGTGACGATCCGACTACGAACGTGCGAGGACGCCGCGCCTTAGCAATCGCTAAACCAACTCCGAGAGGTTATTGACCACGCCGGAGCACGATCAACCTGACCACGAGGGTCTGTTTCCTGCGAGCAAACGAAGAACAAGCAAGAAACTGAGATTGCAATCTGGATATTGCGAATATAAGATGAAAGCTTTATTGATCAAGGTGGGGTTCTGTGACGCCTTTGTTTGGTTGTTGAACACAAACGAAGTACGCGAAGTTGCAGCTATGGCGAACTTTTAATCTAAACAAAACCCAAAGTCTAAACGATGCCCTAAGGGCTGTATATATGGAGGAAGAGGGGGGAATTTCGTGGCCCTTGGTGGAGGGGTCCGAAATCAACCCTATCTCTTGTTTCCCCACACATACGGACTCTAAAAATAGCCTATACTTATGTATTTCGAAATTACATGGGCCTGGCCCAATAATAAGGTGACGCAGCACCTAAAATAGCCTCGGGACGAAATTTATGAAGTGGCATCTTGTATATTTCGTCCAAGGCTTCATGCACCCATTATGGTGGCTTCAAAGTCCTGAAATCATCACTTGTAACTCCGTTCTTGTTTCCCTTGCGCATGCCAACATCTCCATGCTTGTTCTTGCTCCAATGTTCATCCTTCTCCAAGCTAGGCCCTTCATTTGTAAGCAAAACAAATGTATCCAATTTAGGCAGCATCATATTCTCATGAACATTAGAATCATTACCAAGAAACGAAAGTACCTGGTAATTTAGTTGGCGTGCACGAGCTCTAGTAATTGGTCCAGTATGTATAGCAGCAGGGGCTGTGGGTGTAACAATTGTATTGATGTCCTCATCACGTTTAGGCCCAAAATTTTTCGAAAACACATTTTTCGAAAAAAATTCTGGCTATCCTATTTTTAGGTGTTTCTGAGTGTTTTGAGACAGGTGCCATTATAGGAAGTTTTTTTGACCCGTTTCCAGTTTTTGGGTCCGGGCAGTCGAAAAAAAAAATTGGTCGAAAAATTTCGTGCCCATCCTGTCAGTTTGAGCTAGGAAGAGTTTTGAGACACTCGCCATTATAGTGATTTTTCGCAAAAAAAAAAGAGCGCAAAAGGAAAAAAAAGAGCGAAAAAAAATTCAGAGTGTGCTTTTCCCTTGTTTACGTGCCGCGCCGTGATTTTGTTGGTGTTCTAGGCTCGCGTCTCTAGCACAGTCTAGCCTAGGACCAGCACAGTACCGTCGTTGAGCGTTTATTCAACTTTGCATCTCTGAATTGATTATTGCTGACCCTTTTTGCTACCATAGTATAAGCCTTCCCAGCTCCACATACATCTACGTCGTGCGTTTGACTCTCCCTGGTAATCGCTCTATCCAAGCTTTGAGAGTTTTGACTACAACGGTTGCCGATCACCGCCTGTTGCTGGGTAAGAACTGGTAAGAATTTGAGTTTTGCTTGACGGATTTGTGACACCCACCACCACCACTTGTTCGTAGTCTGTAGGATCATATTCTTGTGTGTTTGTATTGCTGCTAACCATGCCAGGATCACAAGCCGACGAGATTGACTGGGAGAATTTATCGAACAAGGAGCTTCATGATAAGTTTCAGCAAATGATGACTGAACAGGTGCAAGATGTGCTGAACAATTTTGAAGAGGCCATGGAGAAGATCATTGGCCTTGAGAAGACGTTCGAAACAAAGCTCGATAACAGATTTAATGAATTGCTCGCGCGTCTTCCACCACCACCACCCGCTGCACCTAACGCACCTCTCCAACAACAACAACAACGACTACCTCCACGTCGCGAAATAGACCTTCACCGAGCGAGCCGTGTTCCTCTTGCGTTTGGCCAAACTGTTGGTGCTGCTGTTGATACTTCTGTGGCTCCTGCTACTGCTGTTGCTGGTACCCAGGAGGATGATGAGTATGCGGGCGATTATGAGGATGAGGTTGATCAAAATCAGATCTACGAGCAGCCACCAGCACCACCACCAGCAGGTCGACCTCAGGTATATATTCGTAATGGTAGGCCTGCACCACCACCTCAGGTACGAGATGATGTCCATATTCCTAAACTGAAATTGAATATTCCACCATTTGAGGGTAGATATGTTCCTGATATATATCTTACTTGGGAGTTAGAAACCGAACAACGATTTACATGTTTACAATATCCTGAGGAGAGACGAGTTGCTGCTGCTGTTTGTGCTTTCACTAGTTTTGCATGTGTATGGTGGTCTGAACATTGTAGATTATATCCTATTCCAACTACTTGGGCTACTTTGAAAACTGCTATGCGTACGCGTTGGGTTCCACCATATTATCAACGTGAATTGCTTCAAAAATTGCAGCGTTTAAGACAAGGAAAAAATTCTGTAGAAGAATATTATCAGGAATTACAAACTGGCATGATTAGATGTGGTATTGTTGAGGAGAATGAAGCTATGCTTGCACATTTTCTGGGTGGATTAAATAGAGAGATTCAGACCATTCTAGACTATAAGGAGTATACTAATATCACTCGTTTATTCCATCTTGCTTGTAAAGCTGAACGTGAAGTGCAGGATCGACAAGCATTGGGGCGAACTAACTTTTCTGCAGGCCGACCTTCATCATGGACACCACGTGCATCTTCTACTTCAACTGCACCAGCACCTCCATCCGGTGCCACCTCCAGCCGTGATACAAGAAAACAGGCACAACCACCATTATCTGCCAAGAGCGCACCTGCGGGGCCTGCACAGCGTTCTTCTTCTTCCATGGCATCAACAGGGCACACAAGTGATATTATTTGTCGTCGTTGTAAGGGAGGAGGTCATTATGCGAGGGAATGCAAATCTCCGCGTGTGATGATTGCTATCGCGGATGGTGGATATGAGTCCGCTAGTGACTATGATGAGGAGACATTGGCTCTTATTTGATAGAGGCAAAGGTGTCCCGTCTTTCGATGAGATGGTGGATTTCGCTTTGGTGGAAGTCGACTTTGACGATCCGACTACGAACGTGCGGGGACGTCGCGCCTTAGCAATCGCTAAACCAACTCCGAGAGGTTATTGACCACGCCGGAGCACGATCAACCTGACCACGAGGGTCTGTTTCCTGCGAGCAAACGAAGAACAAGCAAGAAACTGAGATTGCAATCTGGATATTGCGAATATAAGATGAAAGCTTTATTGATCAAGGTGGGGTTCTATGACGCCTTTGTCTGGTCGTTGAACACAAACGAAGTACGCGAAGTTGCAGCTATGGCGAACTTTTAATCTAAACAAAACCCAAGGTCTAAACGATGCCCTAAGGGCTGTATATATGGAGGAAGAGGGGGTGGATTTCGTGGCCCTTGGTGGAGGGGTCCGAAATCAACCCTATCTCTTGTTTCCCCACACATACGGACTCTAAAAATAGCCTATACTTATGTATTTCGAAATTACATGGGCCTGGCCCAATAATAAGGTGACGCAGCACCTAAAATAGCCTCGGGACGAAATTTATGAAGTGGCATCTTGTATATTTCGTCCAAGGCTTCATGCACATATTATGGTGGCTTCAAAGTCCTGAAATCATCACTTGTAACTCCGTTCTTGTTCCCCTTGCGCATGCCATCATCTCCATGCTTGTTCTTGCTCCAATGTTCATCCTTCTCCAAGCTAGGCCCTTCATTTGTAAGCAAAACAAATGTATCCAATTTAGGCAGCATCATATTCTCATGAACATTAGAATCATTACCAAGAAACGAAAGTACCTGATAATTTAGTTGGCGTGCACGAGCTCTAGTAATTGGTCCAGTATGTATAGCAGCAGGGGCTGTGGGTGTAACAATTGTATTGATGTCCTCATCATCCTCCCCTTCTTGAAATGAAGTCGTCCTCGACGGAAGTTCATCTTCCTCACCCACATAATGCTTCAAATCTGCAATGTTAAAAGTGGGACTAACCCCAAAATCTGCAGGCAACCGAAGATGGAAGAGGCAACAAATCAATAGGTGCACGAGGTAGGAAACCATACACAACTTCAAAAGGGCACATCTTAGTAGTAGAATGCAATGAACGATTATAAGCAAATTCAATATGAGGCAAGCATTCCTCCCACATTTTCTTATTATTCTTCAAAACAGCCCTAAGCATAGTAGACAACGTTCTATTGACTACTTCAGTTTGTCCATCAGTTTGGGGGTGACAAGTAGTACTAAAAAGCAGTTTAGTCCCCAACTTAGCCCATAAACATCTCCAAAAGTGGCTAAGAAATTTAGTATCACGATCTGAAACAATAGTATTTGGCACACCATGCAAGCGAATAATTTCACGAAAGAACAAATCAGCAACATTAACAGCATCATCGCTTTTATGACATGGTATAAAGTGTGCCATTTTCGAGAATCTAACCACGACAACAAATATGCTATCCCTCCCCTTCTTTGTTCGAGGTAAACCTAAAACAAAGTCCATAGATATATCCTCCCAAGGAACACTAGGTACAGGCAAAGGCATATATAAACCATGAGGATTGAGTCGTGACTTAGCTTTTTGACATGTAGTGCATCGAGCAATAAAACGCTCAACATCCCGTCTCATCTTTGGCCAAAAGAAATGTGTAGCAAGTACGTCCTCCGTCTTCTTCACGCCAAAGTGTCCCATTAATCCTCCTCCATGTGCCTCCTGCAACAACAAAAGACGAACGGAGCTAGCTGGAATGCATAGCTTGTTAGCACGAAACACAAATCCATCATTAACGACAAACTTGTTCCACATTCTTCCTTCTTTACAATTCTGCATTACATCTTTAAAATCAGCATCATGCACATATTGATCTTTGATGGTCTCCAAACCAAATATTTTGAAGTCAAGTTGTGAAAGCATAGTATAGCGACGAGACAATGCATCAGCAATAACATTTTCTTTTCCCTTCTTGTGTTTAATGACATAAGGGAAAGTCTCAATGAATTCAACCCATTTAGCATGTCTACGATTCGGTTTAGCTTGACTTTTAATATGTTTCAAAGATTCATGATCAGAATGTATAACAAATTCTTTGGGCCATAAATAATGTTGCCATGTTTCTAAAGTCCGAACAAGAGCATATAATTCTTTATCATAAGTAGAATAATTCAGACTAGGCCCACTCAATTTTTCAGAAAAGTATGCAACAGGTTTGCCATCTTGTAATAACACACCTCCTAAATCAATTCCACTAGCATCACATTCAAGCTCAAAAGTCTTATTAAAATCAGGAAGTTGGAGTAAAGGAGCATGTGTCAACTTATCTTTCAATACCGTGAAGGCTTCTTCCTGTGCGGTACCCCAAACAAAAGGCACATCCTTCTTTGTAAGCTCGTTGAGAGGTGCAGCAATGGTGCTGAAATCTCTCACAAAACGCCTATAGAATCCAGCGAGGCCAAGAAAACTCCTCACTTGTGTGACCGTTTTGGGCTGCGGCCAACTCTCAATAGCTTCAATCTTGGCTTTGTCAACTTCAATTCCCTGTGGAGTAACAACATAGCCAAGAAAAGATACTCGGTCAGTGCAAAAGGTGCACTTCCCAAGGTTACCAAACAAACGTGCATCACGTAGAGCAATAAAAACAGCACGTAAATGTTCCAAATGTTCTTCCAAAGATCTGCTATAAATCAGTATGTCATCAAAGTAAACTACCACAAATCGTCCAATGAAAGCACGTAAAACTTCGTTCATTAATCTCATGAAAGTACTAGGTGCATTAGTTAACCCAAAAGGCATGACTAACCACTCATATAATCCAAACTTAGTTTTAAATGCTGTTTTCCATTCATCTCCCAATTTCATACGAATTTGGTGGTAGCCACTACGCAAATCAACTTTGGAGAATATTGTAGAACCACTCAATTCATCAAGCATATCATCAAGCCTAGGAATAGGATGACGATAACGAATAGTAATATTATTAATGCCTCTACAATCAACACACATACGGGATGTACCATCCTTTTTCGGCACTAGAATAATAGGAACAACACAAGGACTAAGGGATTCGCGTATATAACCTTTGTCGAGAAGCTCTTGTACTTGGCGCATAATCTCCTTCGTCTCCTCTGGATTGGTATGGTATGGTGCACGGTTTGGCAGTGAAGCACCGGGAATTAAGTCAATCTGATGCTCAATCCCTCGAATAGGCGGTAATCCCGGTGGCACGTCTTGTGGAAAGACGTCAGCGAACTCCTGCAAAATGTTAGTGACAGCAGGAGGCAAAGAGGAAGGCACGTCCTCGAATGAAAATAATGCCTCTTTGCACACAAAAGCATAGCAAACAGATTTGCCGAAATCTAGCTCATCAATATCAGATTTGGTGGCAAATAAACATGCACTTTTCAATTTAATTTCAGAAGCAACACTAGATGGTTTATTGTTAGGCTTCATTTGTTGCTCAAATTCTTTTGCCACAATCTGATTTTCACTCTTATTCGTCTCCCGTTTTGCTTTATTAGCTCTATTAATATCATCTTTCAAAATGGAATCAGGAGTCATAGGAAGCAAAGTAATATTTTTATCCTTATGAACAAGAGTATAGTGATTGTTTCTACCATGGTGTACAGAATTTTTATCAAATTGCCATGGTCTACCAAGTAATAAGGAACATGCTTGCATAGGTACCACATCACAATCAACATAATCAGCATATGTAGAGATACTAAAATGCACACGAACAGTACGTGTTACCTTAACCTTGCCGCTGTTGTTGAACCATTGGATGTAGTAAGGATGTGGATGTCGTCTTGTGGTGAGAGAAAGCTTCTCCACCATCTCCATGCTAGCCAAGTTGTTGCAGCTCCCTCCGTCTATTATGACGCGCACAGAACGTTCCTTCACAACTCCCTTGGTATGGAACAAATTGTGCCTCTGATTTTGCTCAGCTTGTGTGACCTGCACACTCAAAACACGTTGAGCAACTAAACATTCATACCTGTCAGCGTCTTCAGGAGCCATGTATTGCGTCTCATGATCAGAATCATCTCCACCATGTTCTTCACGTGTAATAAGAGCCAAAGTCTCCTCATCATAGTCACTAGCGGACTCATATCCACCATCCGCGGTAGCAATCATCACACGCGGAGATTTGCATTCTCTCGCATAATGACCTCCTCCCTTACAACGACGACAAATAATATCACTTGTGTGCCCTGTTGATGCCATGGAAGAAGAAGAACACTGTGCAGGCCCCGTAGGTGCGCTCTTGGCAGATAATGGTGGTTGTGCCTGATTTCTTGTATCACGGCTGGAGGTGGCACTGGATGGAGGTGCTGGTGCAGTAGAAGTAGAAGATGCACGTGGTGTCCATGATGAAGGTCGGCCTGCAGAAAAGTTAGTTCGCCCCAATGCTTGTCGATCCTGCACTTCACGTTCAGCTTTACAAGCAAGATGGAATAAACGAGTGATATTAGTATACTCCTTATAGTCTAGAATGGTTTGAATCTCTCTATTTAATCCACCCAGAAAACGTGCAAGCATAGCTTCATTCTCCTCAACAATACCACATCTAATCATGCCAGTTTGTAATTCCTGATAATATTCTACTACAGAATTTTTTCCTTGTCTTAAACGCTGCAATTTTTGAAGCAATTCACGTTGATAATATGGTGGAACCCAACGCGTACGCATAGCAGTTTTCAAAGCAGCCCAAGTAGTTGGAATAGGATACAATCTACAATGTTCAGACCACCATACACATGCAAAACTAGTGAAAGCACAAACAGCAGCAGCAACTCGTCTCTCCTCAGGATATTGTAAACATGTAAATTGTTGTTCAGTTTCTAACTCCCAAGTAAGATATATATCAGGAACATATCTACCCTCAAATGGTGGAATATTCAATTTCAGTTTAGGAATATGGACATCATCTCGTACCTGAGGTGGTGGTGCAGGCCTACCATTACGAATATATACCTGAGGTCGACCTGCTGGTGGTGGTACAGGTGGCTGCACGTAGTGTTGATTTTGATCAACCTCATCCTCATAGTCTCCCACATAATCATCCTCCTCCGCATCAGCAGCAGGAGCCACAGAAGTATCAACAGCAGCACCAACAGTTTCGCCAAACGCAAGAGGAACACGGCTTGCTCGGCGGAGGTCTGCTTCGCGACGTGGAGGTAGTCGTTGTTGTTGTTGTTGTTGGAGAGGTGCGTTAGCTGCAGCGGGTGGTGGTGGTGGAAGACGCGCGAGCAATTCATTAAACTTGTTATCGAGCTTTGTTTCGAACGTCTTCTCAAAGCCAGTGATCTTCTCCATGGCCTCTTCAAAATTGTTCAGCACATCTTGCACCTGTTCAGTCATCATTTGCTGAAACTTATCATGAAGCTCCTTGTTCCATAAATTCTCCCAGTCAATCTCGTCGGCTTGTGATCCTGGCATGGTTAGCAGCAATAGAAACACACAAGAATATGATCCTACAGACTACGAACAAGTGGTGGTGGTGGGTGTCACAAATCCGTCAAGCAAATCTCAAATTCTTACCAGTTCTTACCCAGCAGCAGGCGGTGATCGGCAACCGTTGTAGTCAAAAACTCTCAAAGCTTGGATAGAGCGATTACCAGGGAGAGTCAAACGCACGACGTAGATGTATGTGGAGCTGGGAAGGCTTATAATATGGTAGCAAAAAGGGTCAGCAATAATCAATTCAGAGATGCAAAGTTGAATAAATGCTCAACGACGGTACTGTGCTGGTCCTAGGCTAGACTGTGCTAGAGACGCGAGCCTAGAACACTAACAAAATCACGGCGCGGCACGTAAACAAGGGAAAAGCACACTCTGGAATTTTTTTTT
>NW_021187041.1:0-989 GCF_002162155.2 Triticum dicoccoides
TGCCGCGCCGTGATTTTGTTGGTGTTCTAGGCTCGCGTCTCTAGCACAGTCTAGCCTAGGACCAGCACAGTACCGTCGTTGAGCGTTTATTCAACTTTGCATCTCTGAATTGATTATTGCTGACCCTTTTTGCTACCATACTATAAGCCTTCCCAGCTCCACATACATCTACGTCGTGTGTTTGACTCTCCCTGGTAATCGCTCTATCCAAGCTTTGAGAGTTTTTGACTACAACGGTTGCCGATCACCGCCTGCTGCTGGGTAAGAACTGGTAAGAATTTGAGATTTGCTTGACGGATTTGTGATACACCACCACCACTTCTTAGTAGTCTGTAGGATCATATTCTTGTGTGTTTCTATTGCTGCTAACCATGCCAGGATCACAAGCCGACGAGATTGACTGGGAGAACTTATCGAACAAGGAGCTTCATGACAAGTTTCAGCAAATGATGACTGAATAGGTACAAGATGTGCTGAACAATTTTGAAGAGGCCATGGAGAAGATCACTGGCCTTGAGAAGACGGTCAAAACAAAGCTCGATAACAGATTTAATGAATTGCTCGCGCGTCTTCCACCACCACCACCCGCTGCACCTAACGCACCTCTCCAACAACAACAACAACGACTACCTCCACGTCGCGAAATAGACCTTCGCCGAGCGAGCCGTGTTCCTCTTGCGTTTGGCCAAACTGTTGGTGCTGCTGTTGATACTTCTGTGGCTCCTGCTACTGCTGTTGCTGGTACCCAGGAGGATGATGAGTATGCGGGCGATTATGAGGATGAGGTTGATCAAAATCAGATCTACGAGCAGCCACCAGCACCACCACCAGCAGGTCGACCTCAGGTATATATTCGTAATGGTAGGCCTGCACCACCACCTCAGGTACGAGATGATGTCCATATTCCTAAACTGAAATTGAATATTCCACCATTTGAGGGTAGATATGTTCCTGATATATATCTTACTTGGGAGTTAGAAACTGAACAA
>NW_021187042.1:0-1820 GCF_002162155.2 Triticum dicoccoides
TTTTTGGAAAAGATACAAAACATTTTTTAATTATACAAGCATTTTTACATACTGTAAGTTTTCTATAATGTCACAAACATATTTTTGAAACACGTGAACATAGTTGTAAATGTAACATACATTTTCTTTGAATGCTACGAAATATATTTTTGGAATTACACGGACTTTTTTGTTAAATTACTTCACATTTTAATGAAATTAGTGAACATTTTCTAAATGTCACATGCATTTTTTAATGGTACATACATTTTCTAAAAGTTGAGCGGAGAAGTCCGTTGGGTGCGCGTTCGTGGGTGGGGGGTTGGAGTAGTGAGAGGATGGGTGACTGACCGGGAAGTTAGACGATTTGAAATGATGAGGGGTGATTAGAGCAATGACGAGCGGTGATTAGAGACTAAATCATCAAATAATTCAGAAAATAAAAAATAAAAAAATCGCGGCTCGTGCCACGTGGTGGGCCTTTGGCACCGTTTCATGCAGAACCGGTACTAAAGAGGGGGGGGGGGGCTTTATATTTTCCCCACCCTTTAGTGTCGGTTATATAACCGGCACTAAACGGCCTTACGAACCGGAGCTATAACCCGGTTCTGCACTAGTGAATTGACGTCCCAACCACGTTCCTGGCTAGTTACTTTGACTCGCTTGCCCTTCTTAAGTTTGATCCTAATGCGGACTTTGTCAAGGGTAAGATGCGGGTTAACCACAGTTTTCCAATGATGCATGCCACATGTGATAGTAACGCAATTTCACGCATCCCTTGGCTGCCTCCTTGTCAAGGACGAGTTAAGCTAAACACGGATGGCTCCATCCTGAGTGGAAAGGCGGGAGTTCGCTTGGTGCTTCGGAACCATCTGGGAAGCATAATATTTAGTGCTTGCGGATATCTTGGCGACTATGATGATGTGCTGGAATCTTAATTTCTTGCTATTCGAGAAGGGTTTAGCTTGGCAGTGCAATCGAGTACTCTACCCATTGATGTTGAGTCCGACTGCTTGGAGGCCGTTTCCACGGTGTTGAAAAGTGGAAGCAATTTATCTAAATACTTTTTCTCTATCAGAGAGATAAAACAGAGTATGGGGGAACATAATTCTTCTACTACTCATATCCGTCATACAAGCAATAGTGTAGTCATGTTATGGCAAATTTTGGTAGAGGCCAGCGTCGTACCATGGTTTGGCTTGCTTCGGGCCCAAATGAGGTCTTAGATATCGTCTTTCGAGATTGCAATCCCTAATTATTTTGAGTAATAAAAAATTACTATTTCATAAAAAAGTGTCACATACATTTTTTAAAGTTTGTGAACATTATCTAAATGTAGCTTGCATTTTTTGAATGGTACTGAAATTTTCTAAAAGTTGAGCGGATGGGGCTCCGCGGGATGGGAGAGGACCGATGTGACTGGCTCGCGGGGGTTGTGCTCGCTCAGCTCGTCAAAAGGTAACGTAGCCGCGTGCGCGCCGCTCCGTTATGAAGCCGGAGCCCTAGATACATCCTACGGCGCAACCTCCATCGTTTGTCCTACGCCGGCGTATTGCCAGGTCATTTCCAGCCCAGAAACATTTCTACCCGAAACAATTCCCCCTGTGCCGCGGCGCTCACCAGCTAGCGACCTCAAGTAATAACGGAGCAAGGGTAGCTTCGGTCATGTCGATCAAGGATGAGGATGACTGAGGGGCGTCGTGGATCCGTGGGATGGCCGCCGAGGGGCTCGACCTCGAGCTGCACCTTGGCCAGCTGTCCACGCGGATCGCGTTCGACCTCGACCTCAACGTCGACCTCTCGCTCTTCGCCGACCTGATTCCGGTGGAGAATCTCACCCT
>NW_021187043.1:0-2207 GCF_002162155.2 Triticum dicoccoides
ACTAATATCACTCGTTTATTCCATCTTGCTTGTAAAGCTGAACGTGAAGTGCAGGATCGACAAGCATTGGCGCGAACTAACTTTTCTGCAGGCCGACCTTCATCATGGACACCGCGTGCATCTTCTACTTCAACTGCACCAGCACCTCAATCAGGTGCCTCCTACAGCCGTGATACAAGAAAACAGGAACAACCACCATTATCTGCCAAGAGCGCACCTGCCGGGCCTGCACAGAGTTCTTCTTCTTCCAGGGCATCAACAGGGCACACAAGTGATATTATTTGTCGTCGTTGTAAGGGAGGAGGTCATTATGCGAGAGAATGCAAATCTCCGCGTGTGATGATTGCTACCGAGGGTGGTGGATATGAGTCCGCTAGTGACTATGATGAGGAGACATTGGCTCTTATTACACATGAAGAACATGGTGGAGATGATTCTGATCATGAGATGCAATACATGGCTCCTGAAGACGCTGACAGGTATGAATGTTTAGTTGCTCAACGTGTTTTGAGTGTGCAGGTCACACAACCTGAGCAAAATCAGAGGCACAAATTGTTCCATACCAAGGGAGTTGTGAAGGAACGTTCTGTGCGCGTCATAATAGACGGAGGGAGCTGCAACAACTTGGCTAGCATGGAGATGGTGGAGAAGCTTTCTCTCACCACAAGACCACATCCACATCCTTACTACATCCAATGGTTCAACAACAGCGGCAAGGTTAAGGTAACACGTACTGTTCGTGTGCATTTTAGTATCTCTACATATGCTGATTATGTTGATTGTGATGTGGTACCTATGCAAGCATGTTCCTTATTACTTGGTAGACCATGGCAATTTGATAAAAATTCTGTACACCATGGTAGAAACAATCACTATACTCTTGTTCATAAGGATAAAAATATTACTTTGCTTCCTATGACTCCTGATTCCGTTTTGAAAGATGATATTAATAGAGCTAATAAAGCAAAACAGGAGAAGAATAAGAGTGAAAATCAGATTGTGGCAAAAGAATTTGAGCAACAAATGAAGCCTAATAATAAACCATCTAGTGTTGCTTCTGAAATTAAATTGAAAAGTACATGTTTATTTGCCACCAAATCTGATATTGATGAGCTAGATTTCAGCAACTCTGTTTGCTATGCTTTTGTGTGCAAAGAGGCACTATTTTCATTCGAGGACGTGCCTTCCTCTTTGCCTCCTTCTGTCACTAACATTTTGCAGGAGTTCGTTGACGTTTTTCCACAAGACGTGCCACCGGGATTACCGCCTATTCGAGGGATTGAGCATCAGATTGACTTAATTCCCGGTGCTTCACTGCCAAACCGTGCACCATACCGTACCAATCCAGAGGAGACGAAGGAGATTATGCGTCAAGTACAAGAGCTTCTCGACAAAGGTTATATACGCGAATCCCTTAGTCCTTGTGCTGTTCCTATTATTCTAGTGCCGAAAAAGGATGGTACATCACGTATGTGTGTTGATTGTAGAGGCATTAATAATATTACTATTCGTTATCGTCATCCTATTCCTAGGCTATATGATATGCTTGATGAATTGAGTGGCTCTACAATATTCTCCAAAGTTGATTTGCGTAGTGGCTACCATCAAATTCGTATGAAATTGGGAGATGAATGGAAAACAACATTTAAAACTAAGTTTGGATTATATGAGTGGTTAGTCATGCCTTTTGGGTTAACTAATGCACCTAGTACTTTCATGAGATTAATGAACGAAGTTTTACGTGCTTTCATTGGACGATTTGTGCTAGTTTACTTTGATGACATATTGATTTATAGCAGATCTTTGGAAGAACATTTGGAACATTTACGTGCTGTTTTTATTGCTCTACGTGATGCATGTTTGTTTGGTAACCTTGGGAAGTGCACCTTTTGCACCGACCGAGTATCTTTTCTTGGCTATGTTGTTACTCCACAGGGAATTGAAGTTGATAAAGCCAAGATTGAAGCTATTGAGAGTTGGCCGCAGCCCAAAACGGTCACACAAGTGAGGAGTTTTCTTGGCCTCGCTGGATTCTATAGGCGTTTTGTGAGAGATTTCAGCACCATTGCTGCACCTCTCAATGAGCTTACAAAGAAAGATGTGCCTTTTCTTTGGGGTACCGCACAGGAAGAAGCCTTCACGGTATTGAAAGATAAGTTGACACATGCTCCTTTACTCCAACTTCCTGATTTTAATAAGACTTTTGA
>NW_021187044.1:0-2570 GCF_002162155.2 Triticum dicoccoides
GTATCATATCACGGGGTTTGGATGCATCAGCGAAGTTTGCACCAACTCTCAATGTGAGAAAGGGCAATGCACGGTACCGAAGAGGCTAGCAATGATGGAAAGGTGAGAGTGCATATAATCCATGGACTCAACATTAGTCATAAAAAACTCACATACTTATTGCAAAAATCTACAAGTCATCAAAAACCAAGCACTACGCGCATGCTCCTAGGGGGATAGATTATTAGGAAAAGACCATCGCTCGTCCCCGACCGCCACTCATAAGGAGGGCACTCAAAGAACACCTCATGTTTCAAATTTGTTACATAATGTTTACCATACGTGCATGCTACGGGACTTGCAAACTTCAACACAAGTATTTTTCAAATTCATAACTACTCAACTAGCACAACTTTGATATCACTACCTCCATGTCTCAAAATAATCATCAAGCATCAAACTTCTTTTAGTATTCAACACACTCATAAGAAAGTTTTTACTAGTCTTGAATACCTAGCATATTAGGATTATTTTAAGTAAATTACCATGCTAGTTAAGACTCTAAAAATAATCTAAGTGAAGCATGAGAGAATAATAGTTTCTATAAAACAAAACCACCACCGTGCTCTAAAAGATATAAGTGAAGTACTAGAGCAAAAACTATATAACTCAAAAGATATAAGTGAAGCACATAGAGTATTCTAATAATTTCTGAATCATGTGTGTCTCTCTCAAAAGGTGTGTACAGCAAGGATGATTGTGGTAAACTAAAAAGCAAAGACTCAAATCATACAAGTGTAGTGACCAGACCTCAAACAGTCTGATCTCTGTGCTCCGGTGTCATCCCTGGATCAGTAATGCTGACACCACACAGTACTTGGAGGATTTATAACAGAGTAGCAATCACACACTTATTACATCGAGTGTCTCAAAAGAGAGCTTATTACAATAAGTATGGCTTAAGGCCATCTAATAACGATAACAACGGAAGGCTTGGAAGATAAGTGAGTCCATCAACTCCAACGGCATCACTGAGTATAGAACCACGACCTAAAAACTCCTTAATCGTCGTCTGAAAAGTCTGCAACATTAACATTGCAGCCCAAAAACGGGCCAGCACATGGAATATGCTGGCAAGGTAACACATAGAGAGTAATGGAATGAAACAACTATACTATATGCATATTTGGCTGGTGGAAAGCTCTATGCTTACAGTTTTGCGTGAAGCCAATTTTTCCCTACTTCAAAGGAATAAAATTTAATTACTATCATGGTGGTTGTTAAACATTGAGAATGGTTGACAGCATTCTCAATCCCAATTAAGCATCATCATTAAACATAACCCAGTTTGAAAGAGAGTAAAACAACCAAAAATCTCAAGAGCTAATCCAAAATCACCTACTCGATTGACAAGCAAACAAAATTAATTTAGAGTAACATGTTGAGATTCACATGAAAATCCAAGTACTAGATACTCAAGATGTCCATAACCGGGGACACAGCTAACCATGATTAGTTTATTACACTCTGCAGAGGTTTGCGCACTTTTCCCCACAAGACTCGATCGCCTCCGTTTGGTTTCTCGCACTACATGGTGTTTGAGAAGACGGATGACCGAGACATAGTCTTTCAGAAGCGCTAGCACCTTACGATGGGTAGACCGTACCACCTACATCCCCTACATCTGCTAGTCTACCACTGTAAGAGTTCGCACGACTTAGTCAACTATGCTAGAGCCCATAATAGCTTGTGACTGCACACGAAAGTTTCTAGTATGAATAGTCTCATGATCCCTTTGAGCCTGGGTGGCGGTCCAAAAGAAAAATAGGCAAGTCCTGGAATACCCAGGTGCCTCAATCCACCCAGATGTGTGTTTAAGTTTCCACCTTAGATAAACCATTAATTAACAATCTCACATCTGTCATGGATTTCACTCACCCAATCCACGTCTACTAGCATAGCATGGCATAATAAGCAAACGTAGAAGTAACTCCCAAAGGTTTGATAATAAACAGGTAATAGGTACTACCTCATCTACTTCCCATCCCACAATTTAATTAGATCCTAATCATGCAATGTGTGAGGATTGATCTAATGCAATAAAACTGGGTAGTAGAAAAGGTATGATCAAAGTGTTACTTGCCTTGCTGATGATCCGCAAAACCTAACGATTCGAAGTAACAGGTGGCGCACTCCGGGTATTCTATCCCAGACAAACAAACAAGCATACAATAAGTACTCATCTAATGCACAGGTAAAATTCAAATAAGAGATCTAACCAGAAGGTTCAACTTAAGAACTCCGGTTGGCAAAAAGAATCAAATCAAACGAAGCAACGAAAGACAAACGGCGAAAGAAAACAACTTCGTTATACTAATCTGGATCTAGGGCAAATTTTTACAGTAACAAAAACTTGTTTAAGTTGGTTAAACGGATAGAGAGTTTCGAGACGAAACTCCAGGCGCTTGAATCGCCTGATTCCGATAAACGAGCGAAAAGTTAAACTAAAACGAAAATCGGATCAGGAATCGCGATCAGAAAAATCGCGGATTTAATCCGAGAAAAAGAAAAACGATGAACGCCAATTTTTT
>NW_021187045.1:0-1156 GCF_002162155.2 Triticum dicoccoides
AGATGGATAGATTGGATTTTTCTGATCATTTTTCATATATAATTTGTCCAATTTGGAGTTACAGAATAAAAGTTATGAATTTTTGAAGTTTAAATAATATTCTGGAATTTCCTGATTTAATTTAATTCCAGAAATATAATTATTGCGTCAGCATGACGTCAGCATGACGTCAGTGGTCAACTGTGGCTGGCTGAGGTCAAACCTGACGTGTGGGGCCCACACGTCAGTGACAGGGGGGTTAAACAGGATTAAATTAATCCTAATTAGGGGTTAGTGGCGCTGGGGCCCACTGTCAGTGTCAGGGGGGGTTGACTAACAGTAGTTAGCGCTAACCTAACCACCTGGCCGACAGGGCCCACGCGTCAGTGACCCTGGGGGGTCAAACCCCAGGTCGGACAAGTCAAACCCCACCGGCGACATGACGCCGGCGAGGCCCGAGACGGCGGCGAAAGTGCTTTTTGCCATTCCGGCAACCAAATGGACGGCGGAAGGCATCTACGTGTTGCTGAAGTTGAGCCGCGACTATTGGTGGTGGTGGTTGGGCTCGGGGTGGCCGGAGTTGACGGCGGCGAGCTCGGCTGCGGCGGCCGGAGTTCGGGTGCGGTCGGGATCAGTGTTGCAGGGGGTTTGGGGAGGCGTTGGTGCGTGCTGCGTGCTCCTGGTGAGGTGGGGAGCACGATGGTGTGCTCGGTTGGGCGCTACGGCGACCGTGGCCACGACGGCGGCATCGCCGGCGGCGTGGAGCTCTCGGCCAAGGTGGGGCTAGGGCCTAGAAGTCGAAAGAGACCAGGGAAGAAGGGGGAAACGATCCGGGGGCTCACCGCGGAGCTGCAGGGATGGTTAGCGGGCTCGGGGACGCGCTGGTGACGGTGAATTCGACGGCGACGACGGTCGGAGCCCGAAGAGGGGAACGGCGACGTGGCGGCGATGCAGGGCTTCCGGGGACCCGTGGAGCGGTGGGGAGGAAGAGGGAGTCGAGGCGGAGCTTCTGAGCTAGTCGGGGGAGCGAGGGGTGGCCGGAGACGATGGCTATGGCGAACGGCGGCGACGGTGGTGTTCGGCCGTGAGAGAGAGAGAGCGAGGGAGAGGAGAGGAGAGCCGGGGGAGAGTGAGAGAGAGCAGGGGGAGAGGCGTGGCGTCGTCCAGGGCGTCGAGC
>NW_021187046.1:0-971 GCF_002162155.2 Triticum dicoccoides
TTTTGAAGTTGTGTATGGTTTCCTACCTCGTGCACCTATTGATTTGTTGCCTCTTCCATCTTCGGAGAAGGTTAATTTTGATGCTAAACAACGTGCTGAATTGATTTTAAAAATGCATGAGTTAACTAAGGAAAACATTGAGCGTATGAATGCTAAATATAAACTTGTTGGAGATAAGGGTAGAAAACATGTTGTGTTTGCACCTGGAGATCTTGTTTGGTTACATTTGCGTAAGGATAGATTTCCTGATTTGCGCAAATCAAAGTTAATGCCACGTGCTGATGGTCCCTTTAAGGTGTTAGAGAAAATAAATGATAATGCATATAAACTTGAGCTGCCTGCAGATTTTGGGGTTAGTCCCACTTTTAACATTGCAGATTTGAAGCCTTATTTGGGTGAGGAAGATGAACTTCCGTCGAGGACGACTTCATTTCAAGAAGGGGAGGATGATGAGGACATCAATACAATTGTTACACTCACAGCCCCTGCAGCTATACATACTGGACCAATTACTAGAGCTCGTGCACGCCAACTAAATTACCAGGTACTTTCGTTTCTTGGTAATGATTCTAATGTTCATGAGAATATGATGCTGCCTAAATTGGATACATTTGTTTTGCTTACAAATGAAGGGCCTATGATGAGGACATGACTACCTTGGATATGACCAAAAATATTGCATATATGCATATTTGTCAGGTGATTTCTAGTGCAAACTATTCAATAATCTATTTATGTTATCCAGAACAAAAATACTTCACACACTTTTGTGTTTTGTCTAATTGCAGGTGTATGGGACATTTGTACAATCCACATATGAAGATAAGGAAGAAAGAGATGTTTATTTGCTGTCCAAAAAGTTCTCTCACGTCACTTTTGGCCCAAGAGAAGATAGAGTCCAAGTCTCTCACGTTCTGGATTCAGATTCGGACTGCACAGACATACCTGACTCAAAACGCACACAAGTTTTT
>NW_021187047.1:0-1217 GCF_002162155.2 Triticum dicoccoides
TTTTGGGACCCCAAAATGGTCAGTAATAGTCCATGAAAGAGCCCAGAATCGGACAAACCTAGGATTATTGATGACTGACACGTAAACGCACTCAGGGGTTCATTAATCGTAAAAATCACTCCAGGACCCCAAAATAGTGAGTAATAGTCCACGAAACGGGTCAGAATCAGCCAAAACTACGAGTGTTGACGACCGACACGTAAGCGCACCTTGGGGTTGAACGACTGTGGAAATCGCTTGGGGACCCCAAAACAGTGAGTAATAGTGCACGAAACGGGTCAGAATTGGCCAAAACTGTGAGTGTTGACGACGGACACGTAAATGCACTCCTGGGATCGTCAATCATGGAAATCCCTCCGGGACCCAAAACGGTGAGTAATAGTGCACGAAACGGACCAGAATTGGCCGAAATTGAGAGTGTTGATGACCACATGTAAACGCACCCCGAGGTTCAACAATCATGGAAATCACTTTGGGACCGAAAAACTAAGTATAGTCCAAGAAACGGGCCAGAACAGACCCAAACTACGAGTGTTCACGACCAACACATAGCACTCCTTGGGGTTCGACAACCATGGAAAGCGTTTTGGGACCCCAACACGGTGAGTAATAGTCCATGAAAGAGCCCAGAATCGGACAAACCTAGGATTATTGATGACCGACATGTAAATGCACTCAGGGGTTCGTTAATCATGGAAATCACTCCAGGACCCCAAAATAGTGAGTAATAGTCCACGAAACGGGTCAGAATCGGCCAAAACTGCGAGTTTTGACGAACGGCATGTAAGCGCACCTTGGGGTTGAACGACTGTGGAAATCGCTTGGGGACCCCAAAATGGTGAGTAATAGTCCACGAAACGGGTCAGAATTGGCCGAAACTGTGAGTGTTGACGACGGACACGTAATTGCACTCCTGGGATCGTCAATCATGGAAATCCCTCTGGGACCCAAAACGGTGAGTAATAGTGCACGAAACGGACCAGAATTGGCCGACATTGAGAGTGTTGATGACCACACGTAAACGCACCCCGAGGTTAGTCAATGGTGGAAATCACTTTGGGACCCCAAAACTAAGTATAGTCCAAGAAACGGGCGAGAACCGACCCAAACTACGAGTGTTGACGACCAACACATAGCACACCTTTGGGTTCGACAACCATGGAAAGCGTTTTGGGACCCCAAAATGGTCAGTAATACTCCATGAAAGAGCCCAGAAT
>NW_021187048.1:0-872 GCF_002162155.2 Triticum dicoccoides
CTAAGCTTCCGAGTGAGAGGTTGCTTACCACTCGGTAGGATTTTTAAAAACGTAGGCGAGTATTGGACTTCAGCTAAGCCTTCGAGTGAGTGGCTTGCTCACCACTCGATGGGATTTTTCAAACTTAGGCGAGTACTGGACTGCAGCTAAGCCCCCGAGTGTGAGGCTTGCTCACCACTCGGTAGGATTTTTCAAACTTAGGCAAGTACTCGACTGCAGCTAAGCCTCCGAGGGAGAGGCTTGCTCACCACTCGGTAGGATTTTTGAAACTTAGGCGAGTACTGGACTACAGCTAAACCTCCGAGTGAGAGGCTTGCTCACAACTAGGTAGGAATTTTCAAACTTAGGCAAGTACTGGACTGCAGCGAAGCCCCCAAGTGTGACGCTTGCTCACCACTCGGTAGGATTTTTCAAACTTAGCCGAGTACTGGCCTGCAGCTAAGCTTCCGAGTGAGAGGTTGCTTACCACTCGGTAGGATTTTTAAAAACGTAGGCGAGTATTGGACTTCAGCTAAGCCTTCGAGTGAGTGGCTTGCTCACCACTCGATGGGATTTTTCAAACTTAGGCGAGTACTGGACTGCAGCTAAGCCCCCGAGTGTGAGGCTTTCTCACCACTCGGTAGGATTTTTCAAACTTAGGAAAGTACTCGACTGCAGCTAAGCCTCCGAGGGAGAGGCTTGCTCACCCCTCGGTAGGATTTTTGAAACTTAGGCGAGTACTGGACTACAGCTAAACCTCCGAGTGAGAGGCTTGCTCACAACTAGGTAGGATTTTTCAAACTTACGCAAGTACTGGACTGCAGCGAAGCCCCCGAGTGTGACGCTTGCTCACTACTCGGTAGGATTTTTCAAACTTAGGCGAGTACTGGACT
>NW_021187049.1:0-1473 GCF_002162155.2 Triticum dicoccoides
TTCCTCCTGTGATTGATCTTGGGGACATCTGTCCCACTAAATTTAGCCCTTTTCATTAGTTTTTCTTTCCCCAAAGAAAACTTTCCGCCGAACGTAGAGAATATGAGATGAGCCTTCAAGATCTATCTTATTATTATGGCACTCGTTAGATCTATCTTCGCTTTTATGCCTAGCTAGCGGCGTTAAACGATAGCGCTAGTTGGGAGGCAACCCAATTTTTCTTTATGTTTTTCGTTTTTGCTCCTGTTTAGGAATAAATCTTGCATCTACTCTCTGTTTAGATGTGTTTTTATCTTTTAATTAGTGTTTGTGCCAAGTAGAACCTATAGGATAACCTACGATGATAGTTGATTTGATTCTGCTGAAAAACAGAAACTTTGCGCGCACGAATATAATTTTGTTAAATCACAGGAACGTGATTTTGCGTTGATTCTTTTTGCTTCTGTTCAATAGACAAATTTTCCAGGACTTCCTATTTGGGTAGGATTTGTAGAGTGCCAGAAGTTTGCATTAGTTACAGATTGCTACAGACTGTTTTTTTTTTGACAGATTCTGTTTTTCGTGTGTTGTTTGCTTATTTCAATGCATCTATGGATAGTAAATTAGTTTATGAACCATAAAGAAGTTGGAATACAGTAGGTTTAATACCTAAATAAATAAAGAATGAGTTCATTGCACTACCTTATGTGGTGGTTTTGTTTTCTTTCACTAACGGAGCTTATAAGATTTCCTGTTGAGTTTTGTGTTGTGAAGTTTTCAAGTTTTGGGTAAAGCTTTTATGGACTATGGAATAAAGGGTGGCAAGAGCCTAAGCTTAGGGATGCCCATGGCAGCCCAACATATTCAAGAGTATCCAAAAGCCTAAGCTTGGGGATGCCACGGGAAGGCATCCCCTCTTTCGTCTTCGTTCATTGGCAACTTTACTTGGAGCTATATTTTTATTCGCCACATGATATGTGTTTTGCTTGGAGCGTCGTGTATTATATTAGTCTTTGCTTTTTAGTTTACACAATCATCCTTGCTGTACACACCTTTTGGGAGAAGCCTATTTGATTAGAATTTGCTAGAATACTCTATGTGCTTCACTTATATCTTTTGAGCTTGATAGTTTTTGCTCTAGTGCTTCACTTATATCTTTTAGAGCACGAGGTGGTGTCTTAATTTTGAAGAAATTTCTAGTCTCTCATGCTTCACTTATATTATTTTGAGAGTCTTTTAGAACAGCATGGTATTTGCTATTGTCACAAAGTTGGTCCTAGAATGATGAGCATCCAAGTTGGGTATAATAAAAACTATCATAGGAAGTGAATTGGATGCTATGATCAACTTGATACTTGATAATTGTTTTGAGATATGGAGGTAGTTATATTAGAGTCATGCTAGTTGAGGTGATTATGAAAAATATTTGTGTTAAGGGTTGTGATTCTTGTAGCATGCACGTATGGTGAACCGCTTTGTGATGAAGTTGGAGCA
>NW_021187050.1:0-1261 GCF_002162155.2 Triticum dicoccoides
AAAAATGTGAGTGTTGATGACCGACACGTAAAAGCGCCCCAGGGTTCGTATGTCGTGGAAATCACTTTGGGACCCGAAATAGTGAGTAATAATCCACGAAACGGGCCAGAATCAGCAAAAATTGTGTGTTGATGACCGACACATAAACGCACCCTGGGGTTTTTCAATCGTGGAGATCACTCTGGATCCCAAAACCGTGATTAATAGTCCACAAAACGGGCCAGAATCGGCTAAAATTGCGAGTGTTGATGACCTACACGTAATCGCACCCTGGGCTTCGTCAATCATGGAAATCACTCTGGGACCCCAAACAGTTAGTTACAGTCCACGAAGCGGGCCAGAATCGGCCAAACTTGCGAGTGTTGTTGACCAAAACGTAATCGCACCCTGGGGTTCAACAACTATGGAAATCACTTCGGGGACCCAAAACGGTGAGTAATAGTCCATGAAAACGGCCAGAATTGGACAAAACTGTGAGTGTTGACGACGCACACGTAAACACATCCGGGGATCGTCAATCGAGGAAGTCACTTTGGGAAACCAAAACAGTGAGTAATAGTCCAGGAAATGATCCAGAATTGGCCAAAATTACGAGTGTTGATGACTGACACATAGGAGCAGCTTGGGGTTCAATAACTATGGAAACCGCTTTGGGACCCCAAAATGGTGAGTAATAGTCAACAAAATGGGTCAAAATTGGACAAAACTATGAGTGTTGACGACGGACACGTAAATGCACCCCGAGAATCGTCAATCATGGAAATCACTCTGGGGCCCCAAAACGGTGAGTAATATTGCACGAAACGGAGCAGAATCAGCCAGAAATGTGAGTGATGATGACCGACACGTAAAAGCGCCCCAGGGTTCGTATGTCGTGGAAATCACTTTGGGACCCGAAACAGTGAGTAATAATCCACGAAACGGGCCAGAATCAGCAAAAATTGTGTGTTGATGACCGACACATAAACGCACCCTAGGGTTTTTCAATCGTGGAGATCACTCCGGATCCCAAAACCGTGATTAATAGTCCACAAAACGGGCCAGAATCGGCTAAAATTGCGAGTGTTGATGACCTACACGTAATCGCACCCTGGGCTTCGTCAATCATGGAAATCACTCTGGGACCCCAAACAGTCAGTTACAGTCCATGAAACGGGCCAGAATCGGCCAAAATTGCGAGTGTTGTTGACCAAAACGTAATCGCACCCTGGGGTTCAACAACTATGGAAATCACTTCGGGGCCCCAAAACGGTGAGTAATA
>NW_021187051.1:0-1474 GCF_002162155.2 Triticum dicoccoides
TTCCTCCTGTGATTGATCTTGGGGACATCTGTCCCACTAAATTTAGCCCTTTTCATTAGTTTTTCTTTCCCCAAAGAAAACTTTCCGCCGAACGTAGAGAATATGAGATGAGCCTTCAAGATCTATCTTATTATTATGGCACTCGTTAGATCTATCTTCGCTTTTATGCCTAGCTAGCGGCGTTAAACGATAGCGCTAGTTGGGAGGCAACCCAATTTTTCTTTATGTTTTTCGTTTTTGCTCCTGTTTAGGAATAAATCTTGCATCTACTCTCTGTTTAGATGTGTTTTTATCTTTTAATTAGTGTTTGTGCCAAGTAGAACCTATAGGATAACCTACGATGATAGTTGATTTGATTCTGCTGAAAAACAGAAACTTTGCGCGCACGAATATAATTTTGTTAAATCACAGGAACGTGATTTTGCGTTGATTCTTTTTGCTTCTGTTCAATAGACAAATTTTCCAGGACTTCCTATTTGGGTAGGATTTGTACAGTGCCAGAAGTTTGCATTAGTTACAGATTGCTACAGACTGTTTTTTTTTTTGACAGATTCTGTTTTTCGTGTGTTGTTTGCTTATTTCAATGCATCTATGGATAGTAAATTAGTTTATGAACCATAAAGAAGTTGGAATACAGTAGGTTTAATACCTAAATAAATAAAGAATGAGTTCATTGCACTACCTTATGTGGTGGTTTTGTTTTCTTTCACTAACGGAGCTTATAAGATTTCCTGTTGAGTTTTGTGTTGTGAAGTTTTCAAGTTTTGGGTAAAGCTTTTATGGACTATGGAATAAAGGGTGGCAAGAGCCTAAGCTTAGGGATGCCCATGGCAGCCCAACATATTCAAGAGTATCCAAAAGCCTAAGCTTGGGGATGCCACGGGAAGGCATCCCCTCTTTCGTCTTCGTTCATTGGCAACTTTACTTGGAGCTATATTTTTATTCGCCACATGATATGTGTTTTGCTTGGAGCGTCGTGTATTATATTAGTCTTTGCTTTTTAGTTTACACAATCATCCTTGCTGTACACACCTTTTGGGAGAAGCCTATTTGATTAGAATTTGCTAGAATACTCTATGTGCTTCACTTATATCTTTTGAGCTTGATAGTTTTTGCTCTAGTGCTTCACTTATATCTTTTAGAGCACGAGGTGGTGTCTTAATTTTGAAGAAATTTCTAGTCTCTCATGCTTCACTTATATTATTTTGAGAGTCTTTTAGAACAGCATGGTATTTGCTATTGTCACAAAGTTGGTCCTAGAATGATGAGCATCCAAGTTGGGTATAATAAAAACTATCATAGGAAGTGAATTGGATGCTATGATCAACTTGATACTTGATAATTGTTTTGAGATATGGAGGTAGTTATATTAGAGTCATGCTAGTTGAGGTGATTATGAAAAATATTTGTGTTAAGGGTTGTGATTCTTGTAGCATGCACGTATGGTGAACCGCTTTGTGATGAAGTTGGAGCA
>NW_021187052.1:0-609 GCF_002162155.2 Triticum dicoccoides
GAGGGCTACCCCTACATTTGGTATGAGCGGGCTTTTTTTGGGGGGAGGGGGTGGTTGGGGGAGGGGGGAGTAAGGTGTTGGTTACGAGTTAAACATTTGGGCTTTTTTGTTGGATGAGGATCCCGTAATGGGTCAGTACCCGATTAATCGGCTTGAAACACCCCGTGAGTCTACAGGCAGAGTTCGGTAAAACTGGGCCCTCAAACGCGCGCGAACGTGCCTAGTGGCATCCGTGGGTACTGACCGGGAACACCCTCAAATTTAGTCTCATATATCCATACCAAACATGCAGAAGGAATCCTACGTACTACTCTAGCTACTCTTTGTCGTCGGAGGTGACCCACGACGGCTGTGCCGGGCGCCTGCTTCACGGGCGTGCGCGCGTCCTGGGCTGCGGCGGCGGCTGGGTCTGGGGCGGCGGCTGGGTCTGCCTCGGCCAGGTCTGCTGATCGACGCCCTTGGACGATGCGAGCCATCTTGTCGGCGGGGCGCGGTGCATCTGCTGGGGCTCGCGCCGCTGCTGGCGGCTGATGCGCAATGCTATGCGTGGCCCCTCATGTGGTCGTCTCCATGAAGGATCTGACCGTCTGCGCATCCTTGTCGTCGGCC
>NW_021187053.1:0-1542 GCF_002162155.2 Triticum dicoccoides
CACCCCTGCAGGGAAGTTAATCTATTCGAATAGCCGTGATCTTCGGTAACAGGACGACTTGGAGTTGTACCTTGACCTTATGACAACTAGAACCGGATACTTAATAAAACACACCCTTCCAAGTGCCAGATACAACCGGTGGTCGCTCTCCCTCAGGGATACGAGGGGAGGATCGCCGGGTAGGATATGCTATGCGATGCTACTTGGAGGACTTCGACCTACCCTCTTCTGCCTGTTGCAAGACGAAGGTGACCAGAAGCGTAGTCTTCGATAAGACTAGCTATCCCCCCTTATTCTGGCATTCTGCAGTTCAGTCCACTGATATGGCCCTTTACACATATACCCATGCATATGTAGTGTAGTTCCTTGCTTGCGAGTACTTTGGATGAGTACTCACGGTTGCTTTCTCCCCCCCTTTTTCCCCCTTTCCTTTCTTTCTGGTTGTCGCAACCAGATGCTGGAGTCCAGGAGCCAGACGCCACCGTCGACGACGACCCCTACTACACCGGAGGTGCCTACTACTACGTGCAGCCCGCTGACGATGACCAGGAGTAGTTAGGAGGATCCCAGGCAGGAGGCCTGCGCCTCTTTCGATCTGTATCCCAGTTTGTGCTAGCCTTCTTAAGGCAAACTTGTTTAACTTATGTCTGTACTCAGATATTGTTGCTTCCGCTGACTCGTCTATGATCGAGCACTTGTATTCGAGCCCTCGAGGCCCTGGCTTGTATTATGATGCTTGTATGACTTATTTTATTTGTAGAGTTGTGTTGTGATATCTTCCCGTGAGTCCCTGATCTTGATCGTACACATTTGCGTGCATGATTAGTGTACGATTGAATCGGGGGCGTCACAAGTTGGTATCAGAGCCGACTGCCTGTAGGAATCCCCCTTTCCAACTCCTTGGCCGAAGTCGAGTCTAGTCGTTGAAAAACTTTTACTAACATGGATGTGTGGCCCATGGGCCCACGTCGCCATCGGGAGGTATTAGGATCTTTTATTCCTCGATCTTTACTCTGGGATTCTGAACCCTCTTCTATTCGGGTTAAACGATTTTTACTAAAAACTAACTTTAGGTTCTCGAAAAATACTTTCTCCCGGAGAGCCCCTTCAGTCCAGATGGTCACCGACTGCACCAGAAGATTTCGGAGATACTCTTTGATATTCTCTCGAGACTTTGTGCCCATCACTTTTGCTATTCCTGACCACCGATAAATCCGTATGGATAACTACTTACACTTGCCATTCATATGATCATTCCCCATTGATCTTGTTATTACAAGATACCCCGAAGTTTTCTCTATTGTTCCGAGAATACTTTGTGCCTACTGCCTAGCAGTTCTTTGCCACATGAATACCCCCTTCAAATAAATTCTCGCACTTATCGAGTATCCGCTCATCCCCCAGTTGTTCATGTATTTCACAAAAGTCTTCGAAATGCCATTCGATCTTCCGAAAATCCCGAGCAGCCTATTGCTCTTGAAATTCTTGCTTGCTTGCATTATGGTTAGTCCCATATGTCTCATAGTCTTATTGACATTCCTT
>NW_021187054.1:0-672 GCF_002162155.2 Triticum dicoccoides
TCTCTCTCTCTCTCTCTCTCTCTCTCTCTCTCTCGCCGTGGTCACTGCCATGCTCTCTATCGCCGTGGTCACTGCCGTTGTGTGTCGCCCGCTTATATAGCACACCCGCAAAGACTCTTTGCTCAACGGCTCTCTGCTGAGTCCCACAAGCGCGTGCAATGGTCTGAATAGAATTGGCCGTCTCTGCCGCCTGGTCCCACCTATAAGGGCCGAGTCAAAAGGTTGGCCTGACGGAGAAGGCAGAGTTCACGGAACCAGTCGGTGCGCAGGGACTAGGGGCAAAACTGAGCACAATTCGTATCTGAGGGCAAAACTGAGCACAATTCGTATCTGAGGGCAAAAGGATAATTAACCCAAATGCTTAACCTTTTTGCCCAAAATTTGCATGTAGCATTTGGATATGACTAAGATCAAATAAAAAATTTGTCATGATTATTTTTACATTTGAAAAATTGTTTTTGGGCCCCGGAGCCAAATTGAATTTCTGAGGGCATTGATTGCATGAAAATGTTTGGTTTCTGCAATCCAGTGGGCCCCCTTTTGATAGGTGTATAGGAATCCAGTTTGTTTGGTGTCAGTGCATGAAAAATACTTCATTTCTCTAAGTAGAATAATATATATATATATATATATATATATATATATATATATATATATATATATATATATATA
>NW_021187055.1:0-1230 GCF_002162155.2 Triticum dicoccoides
AGTGGTGTTATAAATGCATCAACGATCACACCAAAAATATTATGCCGGGATTCAGAATGCTTGCCTTCAATGTGTGGAAAGGCAGGGTGCACTCCAAAACTTTTGAAAGCTTCTTCTCTCTCCCAAAATCCTATTTTAAAATATATTTGAATTAACACATATTTCAAAAACAGAACCAAAAAGTTGTTTGAAAAATTTTCAAATAAATCTTAAAATAAACTAGACCAAATTTGAAGAAGGTAGGAAAAAGAATCAACTCATTTGGATTTATATTTAAAAAGTTATAGCCAGTCAAAGTTCTGGTCAAAATCTGTTTTTAAAAATAAAACAGAAAAGAAAACGTTTCGGCAGAATACGTCTTCGAAAACGGGAGACGTACTGGGGTTAATACGTCTTCACTTAACCGACGTGGATATGCGCAGGGTCACTGACAGTGGGCCCGCCTGGCCCACTGGTCAGGTTTGACCAGTCCGCCCTCCTCCTTCTTCCTCTGTCCCGAGCGGAGGCGGGACTCTGGCGACCAACGCCGGCGAGCGGCAGCTCCTCGCGGCCTCTGGAGGGCGGGGATGGATCCGCACGGCTGGGGCGTTTCTCCCGGTGGTCGAGGGGTCGACAGTGGTGGAAGAAGTCGTCGGCGGTGAGCTTCGCGGCGGAGGGAGGTTTCGGTGCAAAGTGGCTTCGGGGCGGCGGTGGTTCTCGATCGAAATGGAGTAGGGGGAAGGTTTACAGGAGGATGAGGGGGTTCTTGGTGGAGAGAACGAAGAGTGGGAGGCCCTGGTGGTGCCGAATTGGCCGGGGCAGTGGTGGCGGCCGCCGTTGCCGGAGATGGGGATGAAGACCTTCCCCGAGTCGATTGGCTGCCATGGGAGGACTAGGGGAGCACTCTAAGGCTTCCTGCGTGCCCGGGGTGGCTCAGGACCTCCTCTTATAGCCCGTCGAGGTCGGTTCCGCGGCGGCCGGATAAGCTCTCCGGCGAACCGCCTCGCTGTAGCTTGCAGGGCAACGTGGCGCGGCTGGGGATGACGGCAAGAGCTAGTGGACGAGAGGGCACTGCTCCAGGGGCCAGGTGGCGAGCCGGGGTGGCTTGGGCGGCGCTGCACGGCGCAGGGCTGTCGGGCGGCGGCGGCGGCTAGCTCTTGGCCTGCCGGGCGCGGCGGGGGCTGCTTGGCGCGTTGCTGCGAGGAGGGGAGCGCGTGGCGTGGTGCTGCAGAGCGGGCCAAAGCCGTGGGG
>NW_021187056.1:0-1521 GCF_002162155.2 Triticum dicoccoides
GTCTGCTTTTTTCTGTGCAATCATATAGGTGAGCAAATATCTAGCGTCACTGTCTTCTATCTTGCGCTTCTTCTGGACTGAAACATAGTTGTATAGATCTTGATCTATAAATCCAAGCTTGTCGGGACCTCCGGCATTCTTCTCCATTACATTCATAATCTGATGTGTTCGAAGTCCACCGACAGCATACTCGATGACATCGGCCTTTTGTGTGTCAGTCATTCTACGATGAGCCGACAAGTACAGAGTCAGGTCAGCAGGGACAAACAGATGGTTATGCTTGTCCACAAAATTCTTGACGAACCAGAGGCCACTGCTATCTTGTAGCTCAACCTGAAAAAGAGCGGGACACCCACACCGAGAAAGACCCCTCGGTGTTCTTTTTCTTTCAGTTCTGTTAAAGTGCTTAAGGGCCCTCCATCCTTGTTTGCAACACTTATATGTCCTTCTGTATGCATTTTGTTTCGGACCCGGACCTCTGTACTTCAGATCATCCTTTCTAACATCAAATCCTTTTTTTCTCGCATAGCCTACGTAGAACATGTAGGCTTCTTCCTCAGTTCTGAACGTCTTCTTCACAATCTCTAAGTATTCCATACACTAATTCAGGTCTGAACCAGCCATGCCTTTATTATCAATTCCTTTACCTTGTATGTGTACATCATCCATGTTTATGACATCCTTGCCTGCATCCTCATTATCCTTATCATCCATGCACATACCATCCAATTCTTTGGGGTCCATGCCTTTGCCTTTGTTGCCTCTATGACCCATGTCCTTGTCGTCCTTGCCTGTATCACCCAAGTTTTTGCCATCGTTGCCTTTATCATCCATGTCGTTATGCTGCCAGCAAAAACAGATAGTCAATGTTACGGATGGATAGCATACAATACCGAAATTATGCACTACTCTGCTTAAATAATTGATTTAATTTTTCATATCGGATTCATGTACCTAACTCAGTCCTTCAAAAGTTGTAAGTAAATATGCCCTGACTAAATCCAGAAATTTGTAATTGATTGTACTAGCTCTAACTGATGATCTCCTAACTAAATCCGAAGTCCACGAGTCCTTCAAATGCCTTGATAGATCCACCCTGATAGATCAATTATCTCCAAACTCCATTCAAAATTATCTCCTAACTAAATCCAAATTATCTCGTAACAAAATCGAAAAGTATGTCCTAACTAAATCCAAATTATCTCCTAACTAAATCCAAAATAAGTCCAAACTCCATACAAAATAATTATCTCCTAACTAAATCCAAAATATCTCGAAACTCAATTCAAAAGTATCTCCTAACTAAATCCAAAATAACTTTCTTTGAATCCAAATCTGCTGACAACTTTCTCATGCCACATAATCCTAACTAAGTCCTTCAATATGTCGTAGCTACATCCGACTTACACTTCCTTTCAATCGTAATCTCATCACAACTTTCTGAAAACATGAACCCTAATCCTCAGATGACGTATCCTAAACCCTAACCAAATCCGACCGAAATCTCCTCACAACTTTCTG
>NW_021187057.1:0-992 GCF_002162155.2 Triticum dicoccoides
CTTGCTCCCGCGCGTCGAACGGTGGTGGTGGCCGAGCCTGGGGTGGCCGGTACCGTCGACGGCGAGCTCGTGAGCGGCGGCCGGAGTTCGGGTGCGGTCGGAGTCGGCGTTGCAGGGTGTTTGGGGAGGCGTTGGTGCGTGCTGCGTGCTCCTAGTGAGGCGTGGAGCACGATAGTGTGCTCGGTTGGGCGCTACGGTGACCGTGGCCACGACGGCGACATCGCCGGCGGCGTGGAGCTCTCGGCCAAGGTGGGGCTAAGGCCTAGAGGTCGAAAGAGACCAGGGGAGAAGGGGGAAACGACTCGGGGGCTCACCGCGGTTGCAGTGGGCGTCGAAGCGGGCTCGGAGACGCGCTGGAGACGGCGAATTCGACGGCGATGATGGTCGGAGCCCGAAGGGGGGAACGGCGACGTGGCGGCGATGCAGGGCTTCCGGAGGCCCGTGGAGCGGTGGGGAGGAAGAGGGGGTTGTGGCGGAGCTTCTACGCTAGTCGGGGGAGCGAGGGGTGGCCGGAGACGGCTGCTATGGCGAACGGCGGCGACGGTGATGTTCGGCCGTGTGAGAGAGAGAGCGAGGGAGAGGAGGGAAGAGCCGAGGGCGAGTGAGAGAGAGCAGGGGGGAGGCGTGGCGTCGTCCGGGGCATCGAGCGAGGAGGGGAGGGCAGGCAAGCAGGGAGAGAGGTGGCGTGGCGCGGTGGCGCGCGCGCGCGCCGGCCACACTCCCCTCCCTCTGTCGAGGACGAAGACGACAGAGGAGGGAGGTGGGCTGGGCCGGCTGCTGGCTGGGCCGGCCAGCTGGCTGGGCTGCACAGGGAGGAGCCCAGGTAAGCTTCTCCCTTTTATTTTTTTCTGTTTTCTAATTTCTGACATTTGTTTTGATTTAAATAATATATTAAATCATTTATTTAACTTATGCCAATTTTTGCAGGGGCTAGATATATTATTTCAGAGCTCCTTTATAAATGGCATAATATTTGGACATATATTAATATA
>NW_021187058.1:0-907 GCF_002162155.2 Triticum dicoccoides
TCCTGATTTGCGCAAATCAAAGCTAATGCCACGTGCTGATGGTCCCTTTAAGGTGTTAGAGAAAATAAATGATAATGCATATAAACTTGAGCTGCCTGCAGATTTTGGGGTTAGTCCCACTTTTAACATTGCAGATTTGAAGCCTTATTTGGGTGAGGAAGATGAACTTCCGTCGAGGACGACTTCATTTCAAGAAGGGGAGGATGATGAGGACATCAATACAATTGTTACACCCACAGCCCCTGCTGCTATACATACTGGACCAATTACTAGAGCTCATGCACGCCAACTAAATTACCAGGTACTTTCGTTTCTTGGTAATGATTCTAATGTTCATGAGAATATGATGCTGCCTAAATTGGATACATTTGTTTTGCTTACAAATGAAGGGCCTAGCTTGGAGAAGGATGAACATTGGAACAAGAACAAGCATGGAGATGATGGCATGCGCAAGGGGAAGAAGAACGGAGTTACAAGTGATGATTTCAGGAGTTTGAAGCCACCATAATGGGTGCATGAAGCCTTGGACGAAATATACAAGATGCCACTTCATAAATTTCGTCCCGAGGCTATTTTAGGTGCTGCGTCACCTTATTATTGGGCCAGGCCCATGTAATTTCGAAATACATAAGTATAGGCTATTTTTAGAGTCCGTATGTGTGGGGAAACAAGAGATAGGGTTGATTTCGGACCCCTCCACCAAGGGCCACGAAATTCCCCCCCTCTTCCTCCATATATACAGCCCTTAGGGCATCGTTTAGACTTTGGGTTTTGTTTAGATTAAAAGTTCGCCATAGCTGCAACTTCGCGTACTTCGTTTGTGTTCAACGACCAGACAAAGGCGTCACAGAACCCCACCTTGATCAATAAAGCTTTCATCTTATATTCGCAATATCCAGATTGCAAT
>NW_021187059.1:0-1248 GCF_002162155.2 Triticum dicoccoides
CACACATACCAAGCATTTCAATCATACACACAATATGCTCGATATGTGCAAATACAACGAAGCATCACAACATGACTCTATGACACAAGTACTTTATTTAAGGCTCAGTGAGCCATACATAACATACACAAAGGTACGGGTCTCACGACCCCACATACAAGTCATACAGTCATACAAACCAGCAGCGGAAGTAACTTGTCTGAGTACAGACAACTAGTAAAATAAAAGAGGCTTGGAAAGCCTAGCTATACTACGAGGTCCTTCACAAGCTCAGGGTCACCACCTGGGTCTTTAGCCTACTCGTTGATGTCAACGTCTACATAGAACCCATCAGAAGGGGTTGCAGCGTCTTCTGTAAAAAATGTAGATTATAGCAACATGAGTACAAAGGTACTCAGCAAGACTTACATCAGATCCTACATACATGCATAGTATCAAGAAGGGTTGGTGGAGTTATTGCAGCAAGCCAGCTTTGACTCTTGGCTAAACTATCCTACGATACTCCAACTTGAAATGGTTTTGCGCACACGAGTCCACTACTCACCAATTCAATACACTACCGAGGATCCACCTCCGTCTTCCTACGGAAGAGCCATCCTCGGCACTCACACTTATCTTGAGGCTTTTAACAGTTTCCATTTACTTGTCTATGAACTGTATAGGCAACCAAGTAGTCCTTTACCGCGGACGCGGCTATTCGAATAGATTATGATAACCCTGCAGGGGTGTACTTCTTCATACATGTTTCCACCACTTAGCGTCTGCACACGTCATGTGCTCGGCAGACTTCAAGCGAAAGCCGACGTGGGTGTAGACCACGACCTACCTAAACACTTAAGCCTCTAGTCCAGGTTTATCGCATATTCAGGTTCCATCCGCAGGGAGTCCGGCCGAGGTTTCCCATACGGCCCCGAACGATGTGAACAGGGTTCCCGAGATACCTAACGGGTATTCGGTACACCCGGCCACGTACCTACCGCATCACAGCCCACCCCTATGGTCAGCGCTGTCCACGGCCTCCAGTAGGCTACAAACACCAGAAACTACTTGCAACTCCTGGACAGAGAGCTAGGGTGAATAAGAAGTCGAGCGGGGTCATATTTCAGGGCCCAATGCATGGTAGTAGCTGTATCTTAAATCACGCATACAGATCTCAGTGCTTAAGGTCGGCTTCAATGAAACAACCCACCATGTACTCCTACATGGCCTCTCATCGATACCTTTACCAAATCGTGTTCACCACACCAC
>NW_021187060.1:0-1256 GCF_002162155.2 Triticum dicoccoides
GGCCGTCGGGGACGAGCGGGCGACGGGGAGCAGGCCGGCGGGGTAGGAGCTCCGGGCGGCGGCGTCGTTCCACGGCGAGGAGGACGGGGGCAACGTGCTCGGTGGAGGTCGGGGAGGTCGAGGGGGACGAGCGGCGGAGAGGAGCAGTCCGGTGGGGAAGGGGAAGCAGGCCAGCGAGGGAGCTCCGGTCGCCGGCGCGTCTAGGCGGCAACGGGCACGCGAGGGAGAAGGGCGAGGTTGTCGCGGCGACGGGCGACGGGGTCGGGGGGTTTGCCCCGGTCCAGATCCAACCGAGAGAGGGAGGAGGAGGCCGGGAGGTGCTGGGCCGGCGAGATGGCGTCGCGGAGGAGGATGGAGGCGCGGTGGGTGTGGCGATGGGAGGCGTCAGGAGCGCGGGATCGATCCCGATCCAGATCGGATCGGGAGGGGGGAGTGGCGACGTGGGGCTAGGGTTTCGGGCATCCAGGGGGAAGTAGAGGGCGCGGTTGGGCCGGCCTGGTTGGCCCAGAGGCCAGCTGGGCTGTGGCCCAGTGGGGGGTTCTTTCTCTCTCTTATTCTTCTTTTTTCTTTTCTTTTTTTTCCTTTTCTTTTATTTATTCCTTTCGGTTTTATTAAATTATTAATTTATTTCAATTTTGAAGAATGTGAGAACAACACCTAAATATGGTATGTTAAAGATACCACTGCCACATTAATTTGGACAGCTAAATAAAATAGTTCAATATTTTACAAAATACAAAAGGCATTTAATTACTTTCTTTTGCTGTTGTTTTATTTTCTTTTAAGCATTTAAAATTTTTATAAAAATGTGGTTTCATCACCATAATTACCTATGTATTATTTGGTTCACTCCGAACATTTAAATTTTAATATTTGAAAACTTTTATTGTTTGCTCGATTTTGAATTTGAAATTCGAACTAGGTTCCGAACTAACGCGAGTTTATCCACAGTAACCGAGGTGACGTGGCATCATTAGCGGGGATTACTGTAGCTTAATTACCCGGGCGTCACAATTCTCCTCCACTACAAGAAATCTCGTCCCGAGATTTAAGAGGGGAGTAAGGGGGAAGTTCTGGTTATTCTAATGGATCTTCTCGAAGAAGTTAATCCCTTTCGTTGATGTCTTCAATTCTTTATTCCAAAGCATCATGATGAAGTTGTCGTCCTTTCTTCGGGGAACTCCATCGTACTTACGAATAGGTACGGGGCAGCTCTACAATGATAGGATGTTATAAGGGAAATTCATCTGGGGGTA
>NW_021187061.1:0-708 GCF_002162155.2 Triticum dicoccoides
TCGGTAGGATTTTTTGAAACTTAGGCGAGTACTGGACTGCAGCTAAGCCCCCGAGTGGGAGGGCTGCTCTCCACTCGGCAGGATTTTTTTGAAACTTAGGCGAGTACTGGACTGCAGCTAAGCCCCCGAGTGGGAGGGTTGCTCTCCACTCGGCAGGATTTTTTTGAAACTTAGGCGAGTACTGGACTGCAGCTAAGCCCCCGAGTGGGAGGGTTGCTCTCCACTCGGTAGGATTTTTTGAAACTTAGGCGAGACGGATTCACAACTAAGTCACCCACTGGGGGATTGAGAGCATATAAAAAGAATAACAATCATTTATGAGATTGTAAAAACTGTGTCGCGGGATTACCGAGTGGTGATGAGGTGACCAACCGATTGACGAGGCCCGGAGCGGTCGAGTGGTGATGAGGTGACCAACCGATTGACGAGGCCCGGAGCGACGATGCGCGGGGCGTCCTGGTGAAGTAGAGGCGCGTGCCGCAATGGCAACGAGCGAGGCGTCCGAGTGACGTAGACGCGTCCCGCAGAGTGGCGACGTGCGGAGCGTCTGGATGATGTAGACGCGTGGCCCGGAGTGACGATGCGCGGGGCGTCCTGGTGAAGTAGAGGCGCGTGCCGTGCAGTGGCGACGAGCGAGGCATCCGAGTGACGTAGACGCGTCCCGCAGAGTGGCGACGCGCGGAGCGTCCGGATGATGTAGACGCGTGG
>NW_021187062.1:0-10942 GCF_002162155.2 Triticum dicoccoides
GAGTTTGTCTCCACTCGGTAGGATTTTCAAATACTTAGGCGAGTACTGGACTGCAGCTAAGCCCCCGAGTGGGATGGTTGCTCTCCACTCGGTAGGATTATTAAATACTTAGGCGAGTACTAGACTGCAGCTAAGCCCCCGAGTGGGAGGGTTGCTCTTCACTCGGTAGGATTTTCAAATACTTAGGCGAGTACAGGACTGCAGCTAAGCCCCCGAGTGGAAGGGTTGCTCTCCACTCGGTAGGATTTTTAAATACTTAGGCGAGTACTAGACTGCAGCTAAGCCCCTGAATGGGAGGTTTGCTCTCCACTCAGTAGGATTTTCAAATACTTAGGCTAGTACTGGACTGCAGCTAAGCCCCCAAGTGGAAGGGTTGCTGTCGGTGTCAAAACCGGCGGATCTCGGGTAGGGGGTCCCGAACTGTGCGTCTAGGCGGATGGTAACAGGAGACAAGGGACACGATGTTTTACCCAGGTTCGGGCCCCCTTGATGGAGGTAAAACCCTACGTCCTGCTCGATTGATATTGATATTGTGGATGTTTACAAGAGTGGATCTACCACGAGATCAAGGAGGCTAAACCCTAGAAGCTAGCCTATGGTATGATTGTAAGGGTTGTTGTTGTGTCCTACGGACTAGAGCCATCCGGTTTACATAGACACCGGAGAGGGCTAGGGTTACATAGAGTCGGTTACAATGGTAGGAGATCTACATATCCGTATCGCCAAGCTTGCCTTCCACCCCAAGGAAAGTCCCATCCGGACACGGGACGAATTCTTCAATCTTGTATCTTCATAGTCTTGGAGTCCGGCCGATGATGATAGTCCGGCCGATGATAGTTCGGCTGATGATGGTAGTCCGGCTATCCGGACACCGCCTAATCCAGGACTCCCTCAGTAGCCCCCGAACCAGGCTTCAATGACGATAAGTCCAGCGTGTGTATATTCTTCGGCGTTGCAAGGTGGGTTCTCCTTCAAGTTCCATGTACCTGCCGAACAGTGTCCGGCTTCCTCATCAATGTTGCGCGTCTTGCCTTCCATGCCCAATAATGGTCTTCTTCCACGCATCGCGCGAATGCGAAAAGCCAGGGTGACTTTTATGTTTTACCCCCTAGTTGTGCGAATAATCTGCCTATAAGAGAGGCAGGAATCCAGATCCAAATCACCATCTTCCTCCCGCGAATACTTATCGGAGCGCTTTTGACCAAGAGTCCATTCCATCATGGACCGTCAACGCGGCTCCTCTTCTCGCGCTCCCAGCCCTTTGCCGGGAGATTGGAGGAGATGCTCTGTTCCGCACAACGAGCTGGTGAAGCTCCAAGCGGGGGGATATCTCCCTCCGGCCTTCATGGTTCCGGTTCGAGCCGGGCTGGCCACCTCCAAAGGTGGGAAGCAGGCGGAGGCTACCCCAAGTCCCAACAAAGGGGAGCGGGTATGCTTCGTCCCCTATCTGATAAGGGGGCTCAGATTTCCTGTACATCCATTCCTCCGCGGGCTCCTGGTGTTCTATGGACTCCAGCTTCATCACCTCACGCTCGCCTCAATCCTGCATATTGCGGGTTACGTAGCTCTTTGCGAGCTGTTCCTGGGCGTCGAGCCCCATTTCGCACTATGGAAGAGGTTGTTCTGTCTTGTGCCCCGCTCTCACGAGGGGTCCATATATCAAGTGGGCGGCGCCGAAATATGGCGCATTACCGGGACCGGATATCCATTCGAAACCCCTAAGAAGGCGTCCGAAGACTGGCCTTCGAATGGTTTTATATAGAAGACGCTCCGCTGCCGGACCCTGTTCGGATCGGCCTCCCGGAGTTCAGCAATGCTCCTCTGAAGAAACGCCTTAGTTGGCGTCCGCGGAGCCCCCAACTGGAGGAAGACAAGAGCGTGTATCATTTGATGGGCCGAATAAGGTTACTGGCCCATTCCGGGTTGACCATGATTGGAGTCATGGCAACATGCATTATGCGGGGGGTGCAGCCACTACAATACAGGGGCCACCCCATGTGGGATTTCAACGGGGAGGACGATGCCACCCGTCACGGCCGCCAAGGGCCGGATTCGGTCGAAGACCTGGTGACGATCCTGACCGGCCTGTATAAGGGGGAGAAGGAGGATTTCCTTCGGACGAACCCGTTAAATGGGTTCTCCATGAATAATCACCGGCCTTGGGTAAGAAAACACTCTGCATGCCCGACCCATGCTTTTTGAAACTTAAGTTTCTTATATTGTGTTCTTCTTTCGACGCAGGAGCTGCACCGGATCATGGAGGACATGCTAAGTCCAGCTCCGCAACCCAAGGATCCAGAGAGATCTCGGGATCCGGCCTCCGAAGAGGATCCGGACATAATGGTGGAGCTAATCAACGGGGTGTTCCACCAGCTCAGCATGGACAATGCTTTAGTTGCCATCACGACCGACTATCCCGGACTATATCCGACTTCCCAGGTGATTGCGACCGAAGTCCTGACACCGTCATTTCTTCCTTGCTTATTTCTGACCACCGTATATGATGGCGCTGTGCAGGAGGCGCCCCTAGGGCAAGAAGCCGAGCCCGCGGTGGCTGACCAGCAAAGGTCAGTCCGTACCAGTAGGCGGAAGAGGAGCGCAGCGCGGACTGAAACGTCACCGCAAAGGTATAGCTCACAATTCATTATTTAGAGCAACGTTCCTAGGAAGCGTTTGAGTGCTCATGATATTTATAGGAGGAAGAGCGCCCGCCGGACTGCGGGCGCAGAGATTGCCAATCCGGCCTCTACCAGCCAAGCTCCAGCGCCTGGTCCGGATGGGGAGGCGAGCGCAGGGCGCGAGCCGGATGCTCCTCCAACGGAGGATGCCGACAGACTGTCCGCCACCAAGTCTGAGGTGGAGAGCGCCATGAACAACAGGCGCCGCCGGACAATATTTCGTGATGCGTGCTTCTCCCCTGAGGCGTTATATGCCTTTAACGCAGGGGACGCGCACCTCCGTGCCGCTCAAGATGGTTTGACCAGAGCCACGGAGCAGTATGTAAAAGATATACGGGTAAGAGAATTTAATAGTAATATATGCCAGTAGCCCCCGAGACTTAAAGTAGTTATATTAACTGATTTAAGGATCATATGAAACGCAGGGTCTTACCGAGAAGAATACCCAACTGTCTCAGGAGCTGCAAGAGTGTAAGGATCAACTTGAGGCCGCACTCGCTGCCGCAGGAGGAAACACAGGGACCTCTCCTGGTAACACATTATTTAAAAAGATAAGTAGTGTCTGGCCTGTGCGCAAGTCTGATAATGACGTTGCAGGTGCTGCCGGACAAGATCCGGACAGGCAAGAACTTCTGCGCCAGCTGAAGGCCGGCGAGAGGGTGCTGCATAAGGTGCAGCACGAAAGGAACAAGCTTCAGGATGCCCATGCCCAGCTTGGAGAAGAGCTGAAAGGCGTTCGGGCCGAGCTGTGTGGCTCCGTTAAGGAGAATCGGCGGCTTTGTCGTGGCATCTATAGTAAGTGCTTGAGCGAACTCCTTTGAAAAGAAGAGTTCGGTGAGGAAGTCAATTGACAAAATATGTCTGTAGGTATACTCACAGGTTGCCCTGCAGAGGAGATGCCCGTATCAATGGGCGATCAACTTCCCGAATTGTTGCAACTGATCAAACGAGTTCGACAGGCAATGAGCGGCGTCATCCAGGCTTTATGGCCAGCCTTTTCCTTACCCGAGGGTCTCGGGGAGCTTGCGAAGAAGCTTCAGGGAGTGCGGCAGAGCTTCCATTTATGGAAGATTTCGGCCTGCCGCCAAGGTGCCAGGGAGGCCTGGGCCATGGTAAAGACGCGGTACAAGAAGGCGGATCCCAACCACATGGCCGAGGTCGGACCTGTGGGGCCCGATGGGAAGGAGATACCTGTAAGTTTAGTATACGGCCAAGTAGAGTTGGCCGCTAAGTTTTCCCAACAGGACTATAAATTAGACAGCCTGTTAGACGGGATTGAGGAAGAATACAGTCAGTCAATTTGACAATGTATTATAAAATGACATGTAAAATGCCTTCAAGCCGGATTGTAGATCGTTTGTCTTTGCCGACCTTTTCGCTTCGACCTCGGGACCCTAGAGTCCGGAGTGTGTCCGAATACCTTCTCGGTTATGAAGCAACCGGGGTATGCATGGAGACCAGGCGTAGGGGTCATTAGTGCTTTATCAGACAAGTGCCCAACTAGTTATGTTATATTACATGGTTAGTAAGAAACATCTTCCAGGGAGAATAGTTCCATTAAGGGTTCCTTTCCTCTGGGGGTGGCATGCCCTAAAGTGCATGTACGGACTGCGAAAAAAGCAGAAAAACATCTGGGGGCAGATAAATAAGTAGGTAAAATCATCTTTCAAGTCACCGACCGAATATTCCCTTAAGAACGCTAGCTTTCGGCTTCACCCAGTCTGAGGTACACATCCGGCTGACCCGGTAGTAACAATCGCAGAGGTGCTCCCTTTACCTCCTAGCCGAACAATCGGGAACGTAGGGGTAAGCACAGGAGCCAGGCAACCCAGCTTGGCCAAAACTTAAGTCATATCGATGCATATAATGGCGAATAAAAGGTACATGTGGAAGCTTGACACATGTGCTGGGCATAAAGCCCTTATAATTTAAGCTTCTGGTAAAGAAGCCCCGAGGTATAATGAGCGCGGATGGCACATCAAGTGTGTGTGAACAATACGCAAGTAGGCCCTTAAGGGCTTTTTGATAGGAGATTAAGAGAAGAAAGAGAAATAAAAGACAACTGAAGTATAAAAAATTTGAGCAGGGGAAGAGGATGAACTCTTAGTCCGGCGCTAGGCATAGAATCTTCGGAGGCGGGCTGCGTTCCATGGGTTCGGCTCCAGTCGGTTATCCGACGCATTCCGTAGACGGTACGCTAAGCCGGTCAGGACTTGATCGATAATGAAGGGCCCCTCCCGTTTGGGCTTGAGCTTGTCCTTTTTCTTATCCGGCAGGCGTAGAACTAGTTTGCCAACATTGTAAGTCTTGGCCCGTACTTCTCTGCTTTGATATCTTCGAGCCTGTTGCTGATAGAATGCGGAACGAGCTTTGGCAACGTCGCGTTCTTCCTCCAATGCGTCCAAGCTGTCCTGCCGATCCAGCTCGGCTTCTCTTTCTTCATACATGCGCACTCGAGGTGAGTCATGAATAATGTCGCAGGGCAGAACTGCCTCTGCGCCGTACACCATAAAAAATGGTGTGAATCCGGTAGTACGGTTGGGCGTTGTTCGCAGCCCCCAGAGTACGGAGTCGAGCTCCTCTACCCAGTGCGTGTCTGATTTCGTAAGGGACCGCACTAATCTGGGTTTAACGCCGCTCATTATTAGAGCATTTGCTCGTTCCACTTGACCGTTGGTTTGAGGATGATAGACTGAAGCGTAATCGAGCTTAATGCCCATATTTTTGCACCATGATTTAACCTCGTCGGCCGTAAAATTCGTGCCATTATCGGTGATGATGCTGTGGGGGACACCGTACGGTGTACTACTCGGGATATAAAGTCTATCACTGGTCCAGAATCTGCCGTTTTGACTGGCTTGGCCTCTATCCATTTGGTGAATTTATCCACCATGACCAATAGGTATCGTTGCTTGTGGGTTCCCCCTTTAAGTGGTCCAACCATGTCAAGCCCCGAGACCGCGAACGGCCAGGTAATGGATATAGTTTTGAGGGCGGTGGGTGGCATATGGCTCTGATTGGCAAAGAGCTGACAGTCGACGCATCTTTGGACTAAGTCCTGAGCATCTTCCCGGGCGGTTGGCCAATAAAATCCTGTATGGAATGCCTTTCCTACAATAGCCCGAGCTGCAGCATGGTGTCCGCCTAGTCCGGCGTGAGTTTCAGCCAGGAGGTCTCGCCCTTCCTCTTCGGAGATACACCTTTGAAGGACTCCGGTTGTGCTTTTTTTATAAAGTTCTCCCTCGTGGACCTTGTAGGCTTTAGATCGCCAAACTATGCAGCGGGCCTCATTTTGGTCTTCGGGAAGTTCATGCCTAAGTAAGTAGGCTAGGAATGGTTCTGTCCACGGGGCGATTACGGCCATTATGTCGTGGGCTGAAGGTGTTATTTTAGCGGCGGAATCGCCGTTTATGTCAAATTGCTTTGTGTCGGTTGGTGTGGCTGCTTCCAGTTTGTTATTTTCGGACTCCTCTTCCCATAGTACGGATGGCTTGAACAGCCATTCCAGGAAGATGTTTGGAGGGATAGCGTCACGTTTTGCGCCGATGCATGCCAATACGTCGGCCGCTTGGTTATTATCCCTGGCTACGTGATGGAATTCGAGTCCGTCGAACCGAGCAGACATTTTTAGGACAGCATTGCAATATGCTGCCATTTTCGGATCCTTGGCATCAAAGTCTCCATTTATTTGGGATATTGCGAGGTTTGAATCCCCGCGCACCTCTAGGCGTTGAATGCCCATGGAGATTGCCATCCGAAGACCGTGTAAAAGGGCCTCGTATTCGGCTGCGTTGTTGGAGTCCGTGTACATTATTTGAAGTACGTATTGGACTGTGTCACCGGTCGGGGATGTCAGTATGACACCAGCCCCCAGTCCGGCCATCATTTTAGAGCCGTCGAAGTGCATAATCCAACTGGAGTATGCGCCGTACTCTTTAGGGAGTTCGGCTTCGGTCCATTCAGCGACAAAGTTAGCCAAAACTTGTGACTTTATAGCTCGCCGAGGTTTGTAAGTTATATCGAATGGTAAGAGCTCAATGGCCCATTTTGCAATCCTGCCCGTTGCGTCGCAGTTGTTTATAATGTCGTTAAGTGGTACTTTGGAGGCAACTGTTATCGAACACTCTTGAAAGTAGTGTCGGAGCTTCTAGGATGCCATGAACACCGCATACGCTATCTTCTAGTAGTGCGGGTAACGGGACTTGCAGGGAGTTAACACAGTGGATACGTAGTACACTTGTTTTTGAAGAGGGAATTTATGCCCTTCTGTCTCTCGTTTGACGACGAGTACCGCGCTTACAACTTGATGTGTTGCTGCGATGTATAACAACATTGGTTCGCCCAGGTTGGGCGCAGCCAGGACCGGATTCGTTGCCAATATGGCCTTTATTTCTTCGAGTCCGGCGATGGCAGCATCCGTCCACTCGAAGTGTTCGGTGTGCCTGAGGAGGCGATATAGGGGCAATGCCTTTTCTCCTAAGTGGGAGATAAAGCAGCTGAGGGCCGCCACGCATCCAGTCAATTTCTGGATCTGTTTTAGGTTTTTTGGAATATCCGGCTGTGATAGAGCTCGGATCTTGGCCGGATTTGCTTCAATTCCTCTGCCGGATACAATGAAGCCCAGGAGCTTTCCGGCTGGTATGCCGAAAACGCATTTTTCCGGATTCAGCTTGATATCATATGCTCGGAGGTTGTCTAATGTGACCCTCAAGTCGTCTACTAGAGTTTCGACGTGTTTAGTTTTGACGACTACGTCATCTATGTATGCCTCTACTATTTTGCCGATCAAGGTAGCCAGACATGTCTGAATCATGCGCTGATATGTTGCGCCGGCGTTTTTAAGTCCGAAGGGCATCGCGTTGAAGCAGAATGGTCCATATGGAGTAATGAATGCCGTTGCGGCTTGATCCGCTTCTGCCATCTTGATTTGATGATAGCCGGAGTATGCGTCCAGGAAGCACAATGAATCGTGACCTGCAGTGGCATCGATGATTTGGTTGATGCGGGGGAGGGGGAAGGGATCCTTTGGGCAGGCTTTATTTAGGTCTTTGAAATCGACACATAGGCGCCAGGATTTGTCCTTCTTTGATACCATTACCAGGTTTGCTAGCCAATCCAGATGTTTGATGTCTCTGATGAATCCGGCTTCCAATAGTTTGGCTAGCTCTTCTCCCATTGCCTGTCTTTTGGGTTCGGAAAATCGTCGAAGAGCCTATTTAACTGGCTTGAATCCTTTTAGGATGTTTAGGCTGTGTTCTGCCAATCTGCGTGGGATTCCGGGCATATCCAAGGGGTGCCAGGCAAAAATGTCCCAATTTTCCCGAAGGAATTCTCGCAGTGCGGCGTCTACATCAGGGTTCAATTGTGCCCTGATGGAGGCCGTCTTTGTCAGGTCCGTTGGGTGGACCTGGAATTTTACTATTTCATCTGCTGGTTTAGAGGAAGTGGACTTGGATCTCTTATCGAGTATCACATCGTCCCTATTCACAGTAGAGCGCAGCGCGGTGAGTTCCTCTACCACTAGGGCTTCGGATAGTGCCTCTAAGGCTAATGCGGCTGTCTTGTTTTCGGCGCAGAGTGCTATGTCCGGATCACTAACGAGAGTGATTATTCCGCCGGGCCCAGGCATTTTGAGCTTCATGTACCCGTAATGGGGTACAGCTTGAAAAATTGTGAATGCCTCTCGTCCTAATATAGCGTGATATCCGCTGTTGAACGGGGCCACTTGGAACGTGACTTCTTCGGATCTGTAATTGTCGGGCGAGCCGAATACCACATCAAGTGTGATCTTTCCTGTGCAGCGCGCCTCCCGGCTAGGGATTATTCCTCTAAAGGTTGTGCTGCTTCGCTCAATACGGCTCCACTCTATTTCCATTTTTGAAGGGTTTCCTCGTAGATGAGGTTTAATCCGCTGCCGCCATCCATGAGGACTTTTGTAAGTCGAAAGCCATCCACTATTGGACTAAGTACCAGTGCGGCTGGAGCTCGGGCTCTTCGGAATTTAGGTTTGTCGCTGGCGTTGAAGGTGATGGCTGTGTCGCTCCATGGATTGGTTGTTGCTACTTGGTAGACTTCGGCGAGGTTGCGGATTGTTTGTTTCCGCATATTATTTGATGCGAAAGTCTCGAAGACTGTTGATACCGTACCGATGTTGTTGGAGTGGTTTTCCGGGGCTAGAAGCTCCTCTCCACTTTTGGCCACCTGCCGTAATATCCAACATGCTCGAAGGCTATGTGTAGGGACGGCGCCTTCTGTACTGTGAATTTTACAGGGTCCACTAAGCCATCCCTACAGTACGGTTCCGTGCCCTTTATGGGGTTTTTGCTTTTTGGTTTTTGTATCTGGTGCCTGAGTGTAATGCACCCTTTTGTTGCGGACTAGGGTTGTATTCGGGGCCGGATTGTCCCAAAACTTATTTTCGGTTGTCCGGAAACTCTCCATCGCACAGTACTTTCGTACTATGGACGCCAGGTCGGCAAAGCGTGTAATTTCACGACGGCTGACGGCGTTCAAGATTCCCTCGTCCGTGCAATTATTGCAAAAAATTGAGATTGCATTTTCCTCTCGGCAGTCCTTTATCCTGTCCATAACGAGGAGGCATCTGGCCCAGTAGTGATGTACTGTCTCAGCGGGCTCTTGCCGGATTAGAGATAGATCGCATATGTCTGGGCGGGTGGGTGGAATTAAGTCCGGAACCCTACCCATCTCAAGGCTCGAAGGCCGAGAAGTTTCCAAATTTGGAAGCTTGGATTGCTGGACGTTGTCCAACGAGTCTGGTCCGATGCCTGACTTTAAGTTCAGTGCTTGATCGAAGTCCGTCCCTCCGCGGGAATCCGGCATGGGGGGTTCGGGAGCCCGGACATGACTAGTTTTCAATATAGGAGAAGAGTCGCCGCATTGTTCCTCTACCACTGCAACGTGGTTGGTGACCTGGGGAGAGTTGATCTCTCTCAGATCGGTTTTAAGCCCAACCTGATTGTAGTCTCTAGCGACTCCCAGGGCGGCGATGCGATCCAAGAGCTCGTTCACGGACGAGAGCTCTATTGGATCCAGCCGCTCGGCGAATTCCGAGCTGACGTGAAGATTGCTTTTGACGACTTGAGAGGTCATTGTCGAAGCGGTGGCCGGACAGGCGGTCATAAGAAAACTACCTAGCCGGATAGTTTGGCCGGCGGCCAAGGCTCCTTTGGCGAAAATACCGTCCTTGAAGACGGGAGGAGGCATCCTTCCTATCGGTGACGGCACAGAGGAACTCTCAATGAAAGCACCAATGTCGGTGTCAAAACCGGCGGATCTCGGGTAGGGGGTCCCGAACTGTGCGTCTAGGCGGATGGTAACAGGAGACAAGGGACACGATGTTTTACCCAGGTTCGGGCCCCCCTTGATGGAGGTAAAACCCTACATCCTGCTCGATTGATATTGATATTGTGGATGTTTACAAGAGTGGATCTACCACGAGATCAAGGTGGCTAAACCCTAGAAGCTAGCCTATGGTATGATTGTAAGGGTTGTTGTTGTGTCGTATGGACTAGAGCCATCCGGTTTATATAGACACTGGAGAGGGCTAGGGTTACATAGAGTCGGTTACAATGGTAGGAGATCTACATATCAATATCGCCAAGCTTCCCTTCCACCCCAAGGAAAGTCGCATCCGGACACGGGACGAAGTCTTCAATCTTGTATCTTCATAGTCTTGGAGTCCGGTCGATGATGATAGTCCGGCCGATGATAGTTCGGCTGATGATGGTAGTCCGGCTATCCGGACACCCCCTAATCCAGGACTCCCTCAGTTGCTCTCCACTCGGTAGGATTTTAAAATACTTAGGGGAGTACTGGACTGCAGCTAAGCCCCCGAGTGGGAGGGTTGCTCTCCACTCGGTAGGATTTTCAAATACTTAGGCGAGTACTGGACTGCAGCTAAGCCCCCGAGTGGGAGGGTTGCTCTCCACTCGATAGGATTTTCAAATACTTAGGCGAGTACTGGAGTGCAGCTAAGCCCTCGAGTGGAAGGGTTGCTCTCCACTCGGTAGGATTTTCAAATACTTAGCCGAGTACTGGACTCCAGCTAAGCCCCCGAGTGGAAGAGTTGCTCTCCACTCGGTAGGATTTTCAAATACTTAGGCGAGTACAGGACAGCAACTAAGCCCCCGAGTGGAAGGGTTGCTCTCCACTGGGTAGGATTTTTAAATACTTAGGTGAGTACTAGACTGCAGCTAAGCCCCTGAGTGGGAGGTTTGCTCTCCACTCGGTAGGATTTTCAAATA
>NW_021187063.1:0-1014 GCF_002162155.2 Triticum dicoccoides
TGGCCCCGCAGGCTGCCTGGTTCGGACCAACACTCAGAGGAGCACTGGCCCGGGGGGGGTTAAAATAAGATGACCCTCGGGCTCCGGAAACCCAAGGGAAAAAGAGGCTAGGTGGCAAATGGTAAAACCAATGTTGGGCATTGCTGGAAAAGCTTTAATCAAGGCGAACTATCAAGGGGTTACCATTATAGCCCAACCGCGTAAGGGACGCACAATCCGGGAACATAACACCGATATGACGGAAACTAGGGCGGCAAGAGTGGAACAAAACACTAGGCGAGAGGCCGAGCCTTCCACCCTTTACCAAGTATATAGGTGCATTAAGATAACATAGCAATATAATGATATCCCAACAAGAATATAAATGTTCCAACAAGGAACGGCTCCAATCTTCACCTGCAACTAACAACGCTATAAGAAGGGCTGAGCAAAGCGGTAACATAGCCAATCAACGGTTTGCTAGGACAATGGTGGGTTAGAGGTTCAACATGGCAATTGGGAGGCTGACAAGCAAAAGGTAGGCATCGTAGCAGTGGCAAAGCAAAAGAGCGAGCAAACTAGCATATCAAAGATAGTAGTGATTTCGAGGGTATGATCATCTTGCCTGCACAGTTGTCAGAGTTGACTGGATCCTCACAAGCAAACTCAACGGGCTCCTCGGTAGCGAACTCGTCTCCCGGCTCTACCCAAAGACAAACAAGCAACAAGGATACAATCAACCACGGGCAAGACCAAGCAATATGATGAAATGACGATATGCTATGCGGGATGCGATGCGGGATGCAAAATGCAAGATATGACAGGAAATGCATGAACCTGGCATCAACTTGGAAAACCAAGTGTGCCACTGGATAGAGGGGATGAAATCGCTTGAAAACGATATAAAGATCATTGGAATCGGAGTTACGGTTTGGAAATGGCAAGCGTTTTAAGATATGACACCGGTCTGCGATTTACAGCAAGTAGGCATCTAAATGCAACGAAATGAGCATGCTACAGCCACCAAACATGAAA